>NC_135276.1:11825000-11952500 GCF_051311805.1 Agelaius phoeniceus
ATAGAATAACACTATTTCCTCTTTAATCTTTAAAGATGCATTTTTATTTTTCATAGCCCTGACTGTCTCAGTCGCTGTTAAGCCTATTTAAATGGCCAGATTAAATGTTTTTCACTGTGTATAATTAGGGAAGGCAATGAACACTATGTCAGGGTAAATATAATTTATTTACCATACCTCAATGCTCAGTCAATATTTGCTTTTCACAGTTATGAAAGAGTGGTTGGTTAATACCTCAGGATCAGCAGTTGTGTTAAAGGTATACTATTTAGGAAAATATAGGCAAGCTTTATTTGCTGATATTTTGATTGGTGCATATGGTCAGTGTAATGTATCATGTAAAGATCTCCGTGAAGTGACATGTTTACAGGGTCCTAGCTTTGCTGTTGTTTATTTGAAGGTTTATGACTGAGTCTTAAAACTAGAAGCACTGATTTAAAAACATGCTTTTAGACTGAAAATACTTCTATGACACATTAGTGCCCCTGATCCCACTGAAGTGCACCTGACTTTTCTGCAGGACTCCTCTGCCTCTGGGGAATCATCTTTGGCTCAGTGTTACCCAAAATATGCAGATGTGGCTCCAAATTTCCTTGGCTGCTTCCAGAGTGACTGGGATGGGCAGCAGGGACTTGTGCACTCTGCCAAGGGCTCAGCTTAGCAAGGCACTTGAGTTGCCTCATTGAACCAATTTTGTGGGCACAACCCACCAAAAATACTATTCCTGAGAGAGGGGCAGCACAGGGTGCCCCAGTGGGATGTGTGGGCTGTGCAGGGCTGGCTAATGCTGAAATCTCTCAAAAATCCAGGTGTCTCTTGTGAGGAACACCTGGTGAGCTGGGAGCATGGCTGTGTCCATGAGTCTCTCAGCTTTAGCTCTAATGCCTCGTGGCAGGCTGGGACTACAGCACTCGTCTCCCATCGATTCAGCAGCTCAGTGCTGGAACACAGCAAAAGCTTTGTTCAAATTTTAAAGTACATTGCAATCACTGTACTTGTTTAAAGGGGTTGAACATCATCTTTTCAGATTATATATTTGGAAGCTCTTTGTTTACATCAGGCCTCTGGTATTTCAAGAGTTCTTGCTCTGATGAATTTATTGTGATTATTTGTTTGGAGAAATGATCAGTCTGCATCTATCTCTCTTTGCACCTTTTCCTGATTGCAGTATGTCCCAGGAGAGATTAAAAACAATCCAGTGCTGCCCAGGTGAGAAAAATAACCTTTTAACCTTCTGTTTTCTCCAGAGATCTGGGTTTGGCTGAGGTTTCCTGAGGTTTAGCTACTGGTGCAGTGTTGCAGGCACACTGGGTGGAGAACTGTATTTACCTAATTTCATTCTGTTTGGAAGGGTTTGCAACAAGGTCATTTTCCCCATGCAGGCCATTTCCTAACACTCAGAGTGATGCAGTAACTGGCTAAAAAGAACAAGGAATTGTAATTGGTATGACAGAGATTATATTTTTGTGGTGCTCTTTTTGTTGTCCCCTACCAGCTGTCCCCATTTTTTTTCCAAAGATGAGTGCATCAGAGGGTGGGTGAGGGTCACCCCACAGGGCTGGAGATGGGAATCACCCCATAGGACTGGTGTCTGCACTGGGGACTGGCTCACCCCGTGAGTTTGGGGACTGCACTGGGAAAGGGTTACTTGCAGGGCTGAGTACAGCACAGGGTTGGAGTCACCCCATGGGGTTGGGGATGGCTCTGGGGATAGGGTCACCCCACAGATGTCTCAGCAGGTCTGTGGCCATGGTTACCACAGTGCTGCCAATCAATCCCCATACAGAGAGAGCTGCTCTGCACAGTCCTCTGCTTCCAGCTGGTCCCACTCGAGGTGTTTAAGTGCTGGCCCAGGCCAGTCCCTCAGATTTGCTGGTGGCTGCCCTGGGTCCCTTAAGCTGAGCTGAGCTGGGGGTGGTGTGGGGCCCTCCCCGATGATGCCCAAAGGCTCTGGTGCCTGTGCTGGTGGAACAACCTGTCCTGGCACTTTTGTGCTGTGCTGTGCACGGCAGCCCCTGCCCTAGGGGTGCTGCTGCCCTGGGCTGGGTCAGCCTGGGGGAGAGCCCGTGGTCACCCAGAGACAGGGCAGGTGTCACAGCCTCTCTGTGCCAGCAGGCACATTCAGCTGTCACTGAGCTGGGCTAATGCTGACTCTCTGGGGGTGCTGAGGGGCACCCACCTGTGACTGGTTAACCCTTTAACCAGACACCATGGCTCAGCCCAGCTGTGGGCAGCAGTCTGGCAGCAGGAGGGGCTGGTGGTGGGCAGCCCCAGAGCAGGGATGTGTGGGGCACTGCTGGGACTCTCCCTGTGTGACTGGTAAGTACAGGGTGGCCCAGCCAGGTGCTAGGGGTGGTGCAGCACTATCCTGTAATGCAGATACTTTAGCTGTTCCCCTCTGTAACACCTCTGGGAGCAGATGCTGTCTCTTATCCCTGCTGTTGACCCTCAGATCTTCCCTTCCCATTCTCAGTACCAAGTGTCTTCTAGGTTTTGTTCACATGGAGTTTTTGTTGAATGAAAATTGTCAAGTTTGGCTGATGCACACACATAGGAAGGGGTTACACAATTTTTGCCACCTAACAGAGAGTTCAGATGAAAGAGTTTCATGCTTAAGCTTTCTCTCAAGGTTAAGGAAATTCAAATAATGATGGCAAGAGGAGATGGGAGTCAGGAGACTCTGGGTTCTCTGAAGGTTTGCATTGAATAGTAAAGGTTAATACAGTATGTCCTTGGATACATGGTTCTCTTGGTCTCTAACAAGGTGTTTGTACAACAGAGCTAGTCACTTCCTGAGCTGAGGGAGGGAAAGGCAGGGAACTGCAGGTGAGCCATGGAGATAAAAACCACAGGCACCAGCAGCTCCACTCAAGTGCTCAGGAGTGAGCCTGGAGACAGCAAGTGGCAGAAGTATTGGTGGGGAGACATCTGTGCAATTCCAGACTGTTTAGGAGTAGTACAGGCTTTTCAGCGAAAATTCATGGTGGGTAAATCCCCGACTCTTCAAAGCAAGGTGAAGTCCATAATTACTGAATAAGTACAGCCTTTAGTAAGTACTAGTGTGAAACAGAGGGAAATGTGAAGAAAATATGTTTTGAAGCAAAACCAACATTTTTTTTAAATTTCCATCATACAAAATAATTCTAAAATTCTGACAATACATATGATGCTTTCTATAAAATCCCATTTTAATCAGTGATGACAGTTTGACATTCTTCCAGCTGCTTAGAAGCAATAGACAGTCAAGCATCTCAGTAGGACATGGGTTGGCATGCTGGGATGTATGTAAGCTTTTACTTTCCTCCTACTCACCAACTTACCATGGTATTCAAAGAACGGGGGGTAAAAAAGCTTTCTGCAGTTTTCACACCAGCTTACGCCATCTGTGATTTTAGCTTTGTCTTGCAAAAGTAAAATCTTTGCTTTGAGAGTGCATCCAGATGCTGTCAGCCAATATTATCATTCTCAGTAGCAAGTGAGGATTTTATTTATAAAATGTCCTGGCCTTTGCTGAACAATAAATGATTCTGCACACTTGAGGGACATATAAATAGCAATTAAAACACAGTTTAGAGTAATGCTTAGGCTCTTAAAGAAAGTGACATCAATTTAAAGGAAAGGATAATGTGCTGGGCTGGACATCAATCAAAAGGAGGGAAGAAAATGTTGTCTAAACCAGCATTTAAATGATGGGATAAAGCATCTGGGTGAACAGGCTCCAGAACATGGTGGCTGACAGATAAAAGATGCCTGGTTGGAGCTGCTGTGCTTGATGAGACCACCCTTTTCAGATGTGCCTGCTCCAGAGTACAGTGTTCTAAATGTGCCTTATAGCCTGTTTCCTTTGGAAAGAGGTCTCATTGGGTGAGGGAACGTAGTCTGGAGTTAAAGGGGATGATTTCTCACTTATTTAGCATCTCATATTGCATCCTAGTCAGATGTCTTATGCTAATCTATCTCAATCTACCTAAGATACGTCCATAATGACCACCACAGTGGTTACTTGCCACTGTTTGCTCACCATCTCCTCTTTTTTACTGTATTTATGTTCTCTATGCTCTTCTGAAGTAGGAAAACTGAAAATCCCTTTTAATAAATTAAAATCTGATGTAAAAGATGCCCATTGTCCCACTGTTCAGTGCTATGAACTACTGTGTCATGTGCCAGGTTATTTCTGTAGCACTCTGCCCAGTCCCTTACTGCTCCTGTCATCTCTTGTTGCTTGTTCTTGTTTCTTTCCTTCTGTTTTTCAGTGGAGTGAGCACCAGTCTGCTCTCCAGTGCAGAGGTTTTTTGTTTAGATTGCAATTTCTGTGGAGCAAGACACCAGGTTTTAGCTCACAGGCCTCTGTTTACACACACAGCAGCTTGTTAACTGCATAAACAATGAGAATAAATTAGATTCAAATTATCAGTATTGTAGTAACACAAGGATAGGCAAGTAAAATCAATGCTATGTACCTAACCTCCATGTGTAGTTACTGCAATTATGCACAAAAACAATCTTTTGTGGATTGGTAGGGACATTAATCTTGACATGCACTTGCACAACTACTTAGTGCTCACACAGTTTTAGGCACAAATGCCCCATAAGTCTGTATGGCACTGGGGATGCTGAAACTGGGCTCTCAATCAGCAAGATTTATTGTTGGTTTATTTTTAGTTACAGAATTGTGTTGCTGGATTGTTTGTGGAATTCATAAGTGTCTGAAGAGTTTTAAAAACTTACTTCTCCCCATCTGAGCATTGTACCCTTCAGTTTCAGCTAGGGAATTTGGTTATATTAGTGCTGGCACTGTACTTCTATGAAGAGTGGGCATTAACTTGAGGAAACAGCTATAAATAAGTGCAGAATTTGCACCTGCAGATGGAAAGACTAAGAAATCAGGACTACATTTTTGTCATTGTTTATTCCTGCACTTAATGTATTTTTAAAATTAGTTTTAAGTAGCAGAATGCATGAAAAAACAAGACATTTAGATCAAGGAGTTAGAGATCTAATCAGAATGTTGATGGCTTATTTACAAGTATTTTCTCAGCCATGTTGCTTTTCTTTAATTTCTACAGGATATCCTTTTCCTTCAAAGTCTCCAGAAATTACAAGACAGGCTGCTTTTCTTTGGGGACTATTTGTTAGGTGGCTGACATGATGAATTAGTCAAATAATTGCTGCTAAACTCATACTGTGCCTGCTATTTAAGGTTTTTAGTCTGGGTAAATTGTTCTCTGTTGAGGCACAATCATTGTCTCTCAAAAATGTATAACTTTTGATAAATTTACATCTCTATTTACAATTCTTATCTTAGCTTTCTTAATATCCAGTGATGTTGTGTGCAGTGTAAAACATTACTTATCCTGAAAAAACTATCTTTCCTCTGTTCAGATTATAGATCCTTGTGGCAAAAAAAAAAGTTCAAATACTTTATTTAAAAATATTGATTTTGGTGATAATTATCAAAGATTTAGTTTCTTTGACTTCAGATGAAGCATTAACCATGTGCCCAGCTTGTAAATCCAGTTATTAATGAAAATCTGCATGAGTGAACTCTGACAGAAACTTTGGTGCACGTCTCTGCGGGTTTTTCCAGCAGCAGTTGTAGTACTCAGAGAATCCCCAGGGCTCCGAAGATGATTAATGATAACAAAGCTTTCCCTATTGTGTTAGCGGATAGGAAGGAAGGAAGAGTACTCTAAAAAGAGAGTGCATAGAATTTCTGAGTATTGAAGTCCAGGAGTAGAGTTTAACCCTTGCAATCAGCTACAAAATGTCTTCCAGTTACGTGAGGAAGATGAAATCTACTTTCCTCATCTTCACAAAAACTGCCTAGTGGCTGCAGGATCAGATTTCTACACCAAGTATGTGAGAGGGAAACCAGAGCACTGGGATGGAGCAGCACTTTCAGGTGACTTGGGCTGCTTGCAATGCAGCAAACAGGCATACCCACAATCCACTTAGGTTTAGCTTTTTGAAATGTGTTAGAGATTTCTGCTAATGGGTTTTCCCTGTGGGCAGCATTACCAACCTGATTATACAGGTTTTAAGAAACTCTCTTAGGAAGATTCTTTTTCATCATAAGTTTTGACATTGACCTACTAAACTAGGTAATTTAGCATTTTATTTTGTAAGAATGGAAAAGAAAATTGAATATTTCATGACAAGAGAGGGATTATGGTAACACTGTTCTTTATAGGAAACCTATCATGTCCGGGGGCCAGTTCATGCTTCTGAGATCTGTGCATCTACATGGAGATCCCAATGCTTGCTTTCAGAACAGCAACAGGAGTCCTTTGGGTGTGATTCCTGCTCCATTACTTGCTGTGGAAGCTTCTACCATATCTGCTTCTGCATTTAGCTTGGGGATAGAACTGAGAGGTGGATAAAATACACCTTCCTACTAGAAAATTTCAGTGAAAAGGTGATACGTTTTCAAACCACATTTGATTTTGTAGGGATCTTCTATTTCAAGAGAAACAGGGAGATCATGGCAAAGATGGCTCTGATTGAGTCACCTCGAGCCTCTGAAAAGAGAGCTCTGACCTCCAAAAACCTCAAGGTTTCTTCAGGATTAAGTGCAGCTTTTGAACAGAGGAGGTGAACAAACTTTTGCCTTCTCCCACTGTGACACATTGCAAGAGAATCTTTGTGAAGAAATTTTGGTGGAGATTGCATCACAGAAAACCCAGTCCTAAAGCAAACTGTAAGGATGTGGCAATTTAGCCCTAGTGATTTAATTGCTATATTCCTTTAGTAACAATTGTTCTTTTCTATTAAGGGGTATCAAACATAGCCTGATTAATTGTTGGCTGAAAAACAGGAGTGCTTAATTTCACTAAGACATGCTACTTGGAGTTGTGATTCCATTTTTGAACATCCACAGAATCAATTTTTGAACATCCACAGAAACCATTTTTAAACTGGTTTTACAGCAGGTAAATTTTATCAAGATATTTCCCTTTTAAAAAAGTCTCGAATGCTGTAGTACCTGGCCAGCTTTCCTGCTGATAAGCTGTGGTTTAAAACACTACTTTTGCCCACTCCAACCCCCCAGTATTTCATATCTGGTCACAATTCTTGTTTGTATGTGCAAAACAGTGTTTTACAAAACAGTTATTTAGTATCTCCTATGAGCTTTAGAGTGAAATATTCATACTTGTTCTTGCAAGGATTCCATTTGGTAGCCACTGTTTTACTACTTTTACTAATTTGTTAGTGATTTGCTACTATTGTTGTGCATGGAGCTTAGAAGCACATTACAAACCCTCTAGCTGATCCCAGAGAAAAGTAATGGCTTGTTGGGATTGTGATATTTGATCGTTTCCTTCCTCTCAGTGCCTTCATCTTTGTGTTCTCCTTTCTCTACTTGACTTTTCACTCTGGAGTGTCCAGAGTTGGAGGATGTCCAAGCACAGCAAAGCACTGTGAGACTGTGCAGTGATTCCATGGTCAGCTGGGGAAGGGGGGAAGCATCTCTAAAGGATGTCCAGAAAATGAAAAAAAACAATGTAGTGTTCACTCTCAGAGTTATCTTTATGTGTGACCATTCTCACCTGACTGTGTAATTGATGTTAAGTATGGAAAATATAATGTATGTGGCCCAGGGGTAACATCTTGCTCTTCAGTAATTTTCTAAAAATAGCCTGGAAAAAGAGTACTTAGCATTTCTGTGATGCCTGTTATAATGTCTCAGAGCACTTCTCCAGCCTTTGCTCTCAGATATGACTCAAGCAGGAGAAGTTTTGTTCTCCACGTGGGGTTTAGGTCAGCGCCGGTTGGCAGAGCCGCTGCCAATACCCGGATCCCACATGTGGCTGGTCCCTGGGTTCGCAGCATTCTCTGCTCAAACGCAGGGTTAAGATTTCTTCCTGTGCTCTGACCCCGTTGTGGTGGGTAAACAGGCCAGAGCAGCATGAAAGGCTGGAAGCCCCGTTCCTGGCTGGGGCGGAATTCCCTCGGCACAGCCCCGCACAAGAGGCAGGAGGCACCGCACAGGCTCTGCCCCAGATGTCTGCTACCTTTGGTGTGCAAATACTGGGACCCTGATAGGCAGCCAGCACGGAGCCTTTCAAGTTCTCCTTTAGTTCCTGCTGTGTGTCTTTCCCCTCTTACTGCAGAGAGGAACACTCTGGTTTTGTTATGTTTGAATTACACTATCTTTTATATTAGAACAGATCAAAAAAAAAAGCTAACACCCAAACCATTTTCAGTTTGCGTAGCTATATAAGCAACTGTTTCATAATTAAAGTGTTTAATTAAAATGTACATACATCCTTGACAAAAGCAAAATTGTTCTGTAGCGTTGCTGCTAGCATGAAGTTTATATAAGACAACATTCAGCAATTTCTCAGTCACTTACTACATAAAAGCAGTTCCAATCCGACCTTTAAAATAACCCACAAAATTCTTCATATAAATAAATATTCCACTGGCATAATTTATAAATTACTTTGGTTAAAAATGTTAAATTGCCAAGAAGTCTGACTGCAACTGGTCTGGTTCTTCTGTTTTATGTACATGTTTAAAAAAAAAGAAAAGAGAATGTTGAAACAGCTGAGGTTGGTTTGGTTGAGGGTTAATGTTTGGGTAAGAAGCCTCCAAGGAAAACTGAAGTGCTGAATGAACACCACTCTATGGTAATTAGTGAGTGGTATTTTTCCTTTGGAGTCAGTTGCTGAATCAATGTAATAGCTAGTGATGGGAACGAGGAGGGACACAGGATGGAGGAGATGATAAATTTCTCTGTGATGTGTAGTGTTGAGATTGTGGCCATTTCACTAAAGATATATATGTGCTTCTAGCAGAAGAAGGCCTGCAAGTTTTGTTACATTGGCTAGAGTTTTATTGGTTTAAGTTAGTTACATTTTTTTTCTCCATTTTAAATTTTTTTAATACCCTCAACTCATATATAGGTAATGTGGTACCATATTAAATGGTTGCTGTTTTCCATATTTGAAGATATATACCTGAATTGAGAGGTTGCTAAAATGTTCCCTGTTTATACAGTCATGTCTGTAAAATCTGCAGAGCACTTTAGGATCTCTGAAAAAATATCTGACATTATATTGAACTTTGAATGTACTCTTCTGCACAGAAACAGAATATTTTTCTTCAGAGATATGTGAAATGTAGATGGATAGATATCTCCTAAAAGTGGGCATGTTAGGAGATAAAAAGATAGGACTGTTTTATTCAGTTCCATAGCTTCCACTCCAAACATCTGTATGGTCTCAGACCTGTTAAAGCAAAGACTCCGTGCATCAGTTGGTGAAAGAACTGTGACCATGTTTCTCTGTCCCTTCCAGAACTGTCAATCAACTCAAGGCTGGACATTTTTTGCACAGAAGAGTTTAGTTTTTGAGAGGGGGAAAAAGCTTTTTCACTAAATAAAATTCTTAACGAAATTTACTTGAAAATATTGGGATTTTTTTCTGAAAACCCAAACATCCAATCATAATACGAATGAAATAAAAGTGTTTGAATGAATGTGGGAAATGCACCAAAACCACAAGTGTTTTCTCTTGACCCTTCCTTTTCCAGACCCTATGTCATGAATAGCTTCTTACCAGGGAAGATGCAGACCCCTAGAGTGGCAGCTTGAAGGCTGCTTCTGTGGCCTCATACTGAGGTCAGCCCTGGGACACCTCTGAGCTGGGATCATGGACCTGTGTGAGCCCTCCTGGGACAGCAGGGACCTGTATAAACCTCCTGGGAGACTGCTCACCTGGCCCTAACTGGAAAGCCCTTCGTACTGTGTGGTGGTGTTTTTGGATGCAGCCTCAACTTCAGCAAAATGGCAGTCATTTGCCTTACAGATAAAGGAAGAGCAATTATTTTTAGTGGAATTATCTGATTTAAGAATATATGGCATGTGTGGGGTTTTAGGGGTGTCAGGCTCTGATTTTAATAGACAAAGTGTGCCCGCTGAGAGAACTCTTGGTCCTCTGGAAGAGAGCACAAAAGACCTGTGGGTATCAGTGAGATCAGGTTTTCTCCAGAATGTTCTGTGGCTGCCATAGTGTCTCACCATCTTTAGGGTTATGCCTTTAGTGCTGTTCCCTTGGCCACTGTATTTGCCCTTTTGTTTGAGGTAGTTTGAGGGGGTTCATGGTAATGGTAGGCAGAGGTTTGGCAGGGTGCCCAAACTGGTGCTTCACATTTAGGTCCACTGAGGGATCTGATGGGAGTCAGTGGCTTTTAGGGAATATGTCACATTCTTAAAACTAGGCATGTGTGGAGCAGTGGGTTAGCTAAGGCTGTAGATCAGGTTTTGTGTATTGTGGCTGTGGACTGTTCTTTCCATCTATTAAAGTGATATCCTGTTTTCCCAAGAATATCATATTTAGGAGAAAGCTAGTCAAGAATTCTTCTAAGTAAAAGACCTTTTTTTCTGTACTTCACATAATAGCAGTTCAGTCGGATAAAAATAGTACAGAAAACAAATTAAACTTACAAATGAGAGGATATTAGACTTTAGTCATCTTAAAAGTTGGTATTGGCCTTTTTTCTGAGAGATTATTTTATTTGTTTGGGTTTTTTTTTTCTTTTTATTGATCTTCTTCCCCCTCAATGTTGCCAAGGTTTCTCACTGTTTTGTTGTTGCTTTCTCATAAAACTCCCCGCAATTCTTAAGGGAAACATTCTCATTAAGGTCACAGTGGTAAAAGAAATTTTTATGGCAAGGTTAGGAAGTATTTCTAACTATTTGGAGGTATTTTTCAAGGCAATTTATCTTTACAGTGGTCATTTAAAACTAAAATAAAACTCCAAGTAATAATAACCATTATTTTCCACCAAACTATGTAGAGTCCTGGACTTCAGCAGGGAATGATACATGAAACCATTGAACATGGTGTAGAAGAACAGTAGAACCAACTTTCCAAATGGAGAATTAAAGGGTTTTAAAGCCCTGTCTAAACAGTTTTGCTACTTTTAACTTTGCTGATAATTAGTTTGATACAAATGTGCTGATATTTTTCATACCCAGGAGTGGAAAAATGCTTACCTGCCTGTAAGAGTGACTTCCAGATAGGTTTGGTGCTCACCCTGCTCCCCCCACAGACATGAAGGCTACATTTAGGGCAGGAAATTAACACAGAGAGCATTCCCAAGCACTGGCACATGGAAAGCCAAGCTGGCAGGTTCTCAGGGGGGTTCTTGATGGGCTTCTGAGCACTGCCAGCTGCCCTGTGCTGAAGCCCTGTGGCTGGGAGCTGGGGCAGGATGGGGTTTGCCAGCAGCCAGTTTGCTCTGATGGTGCAGGGATGTGAGTGAGCTCTGTGTCCACCCAACCCTGGTGCCCTGCAGTGCTCTCAAGCACGTTCAATTTGTTTTGCTGGTAAGGCTACTAGATGTACAAGTGTGTTTGTGTGGGGTGGTTTGCTGTGTTTGGCATCAGAGTGAGCTCCCTCACCTCACAGGAGCATGCAGTAATTAGTGTGGAGTTAATAGCACACCTGGATGCTGCAGCTTCTTGTACAGTCACACTGCCATGTAGGCCAGCCCTGTGCTGTACACAAGTAGGGCATGTTTACACTGCTGTTACTAGATCAGCTCTACAGCCTGTACCACACTGGGTTACAAATACCTGCTCTAACAAACATAATTAGATGAGCATGCAAGTGTCTGAGCAGCCTTAGCGGTGGTGAGCTGTGAAGAGGACAGGAGAATATAAGTGATGGCTACAAACTGGACTTACTGTCTAAGAGTCCAGAAAATCTGCAGGAATCCAGTGTTTTATACATTGGGGTGGGGTTTTTGAAGTATTCAGAGCATATCCAAGTACATTATTTAAGGACAATTTTTTTTTCTGTACAGGTATTTATCTTTCTTGATGGCATATGCTTATTATTTTAGTAATTGCAGCAGAGCTTGTGTGGGATCTGAAAGCTGGCTGACAAACTTTCAGTTTCTTGTATTTTTACTGTCAATGAAGACTTTGTCATCTGAATTAAGTTGCCAGTTCTACTGAGAACACACAAGATGGAGTATCACAGGTTTTGCTCCTGTCATCTCTGTGGTTCTGCAATACCAGCTGGGTGTGCAAGGGGAGTGAGTGCACTAGCAGGGCATTGGTGCCAGGGTGATTTCTCCCCAGGAGACAGGCAGAGCTGTGCAGGTGGAGTTGGTTGAGACTTAAGGTTTCTAATCCAAAGTCTGCTGGCAATAACAATAGAGTTCCCATTTAGTTTGATGGAGTTTAGCTCAAACATTGATGATACAACTCATCATCTTAGTCATGGTGTCAATCTGGTGAGGATGATGCTTCATCTTCCTTCCAGAATGGCACTGGTGAGCAGAGAGGTGTGTAGGAACAATGGCACTTGTATTTAATAAGACAAATCAAACCACAGCAGAAGTAGAATTCTTGCAATTCTTGCACCAGCTGCAGATGCAATAAAAATAAAAATTAAAAAATTTCTATCAGATTGAATGGAACACTGGCTAAAAAAGCAGACAATCTTTGTGAGCATGTCAGGAAATTGGGGCTGCTTTCACTGACCTTCTGGTGAGCTTGTGCCATTGTCTGACAGGTCGCTGAGCAGTGAATATAGTGACTGATGGCTCTGTGGAGCATCTCGGTGGTACAGCTCTTCCTCTGCAGCATGACACCATTGTGCTGCTGATTGTCTGAAGCTACACTTGCCATTTAGGGTGGCAAAACAAACAATGGTTTGGCAGGTAATTGCCAAGTTCCCCTCCCTCAGAATGGATTCTGACTCCTTTTTCAGTCTGGAGGTCTCTAGTACCAATGCCTCTCTCTTGGCAGTTACAAAATTTCTTGGAATCTGGATTTAGAGCTATGTCTGGAGGGAGAGGCTTTCTTGCAAAGGATTTACAGTTTGCCAGTGCACATGCTAAGAAGCTGCTTCTTGAGCAATTATGAAAAAGTAACAGCCAGAAGTGACTCCTGGTGTGCTTTTTGGTCAACTACTGGAGGACTCCCTGAGCAGGAAATTTATCTGCCTTTACCTCAGAGGAGCAGGGAGAAGCTTTTCAGGCAGTGCATGCTGTATGCCAGCCAAATGTGCCACAGCTGGACCTGAAAACTATTGCTTGGTGACAAGCTGGAGGCTGGTTTGAAAAAAAAAAAAAAAGGGTGATCTTCCACTTCACTTCCTTGAGGAGAGTGGTTTGGTCATGAACCCTGGGAAGTAGCATAAAAACAGCTCTTCAGTGTCAACAGAGCACTTAGTTGTGGATGGGATAAGTTAAAGCCTTGTCTGGGACTATTAAATGAAAGACTAATTATAGTTGTGCTTTTGGTAGCTCATTGATTTCATTCTTTGGCTGTAATCTGTAAGGAGCATCACAGTCATTAAAACACATTGGTACCCTGCTAATGGTGAAGAGCTGCACTCCAATAAAAATACAGCCTTTAAACAATAGAACAATATTTTACCAGTGGAGTGCCTCACAGGGATTTTAGTTGAATATGTTTGTTTTTCATTTGGAGCACATTCACTGAAATTTGCAAATGTAAATTAGCAAATGGTTACAACAAACTAAGAACATCTACGTCGCATGCAGTTAATCAAGGATTGCTGTGTGAGCAGAGCCTGTGCATGGGCATACATCAAAGCTGGTATCTGCCTATGTTGTAATGTATTCCTCCACATGACCATATCCCATACATGGTACTTATTATTCTATTAGTACCCAAACCACAAACCCTTTCCAATATCCATCTGTGAAGATGCAAATAGCTGCATACTTTGTTTTATTAAGGATCAGCCATTAAGGGGTTGCTGGTTAAAAGTCTGAAGATCATTAGACGGATTCTTAAAAAATAAACAAACAGCTGTTGTCATATATCTTGAAGAGTTTCTGTTGTACCAATGCAATTTTTATCAGTGGTGATGATGTTGTCATGGGAACATATGCACAGGGGAATTAAGTGATGTCAGGAAAAGTGTAAATGATGCAAACAGTCCTCATTTGAAATGTTAATTACCACCCTTCCCACTACTCCAAAGAACAGTTCAATTTGATTTTATTTCAGATGTAGGGAAAAATATGACACTTTTGTCTAACAATAAGTAGCTTACATTGTTGTACCAAAGTGAGTATGAGTCAGTGAGTTAATCTGCATTGGCAGCATTTGCACTGGGGACCATCTGCAGCCCTGCTTGTCTGAGCATCAGTAATATTCCTCTGTGAATATCTCATCTTGATGGTCAGGGGAGGCAGGCAGCCTCTTTAAAGAGTTCCATAAATGCTTATAATTGCTGCATTAAACTTCAGTTTATTATTTTCTCCAGGTGCAGGTATGCGGATGATATGAAACCCCACTGCATTTACATACAAATTGAAGATTTTTATTAATCAGCCCAGTAACAGGAATCAAACAGCAACACTCCATCAGGTCCTTAAATACATTTGGTGACATTTTTACCATGCATTAGCATGATAGGGCAAGCAGAATATAATGTACCAATGATTGCTTTTCCATTGAAAGCACAAACGGTTTCATTTTTCCTGTCATCTCAAATAAGTGTTAAAGAGGGTTTGGAGGCTATTGTGTATGTTCCGTATGCTAGGGACTTACAAACACTGATGGCCACATTAAATAACCATTAGTGGCTCGGCTTAGATCATTGCAACATCCCTCCTCTTCAGAATTTATTCTTTGATTTAAAGTGAAAGCAATCTGTGACTGCTTTCATAAAGTCCTTCGGCTCCCTCCATTTTTTTTTTCTCAAACAAAATGCATTACAACAGTAATTTTATGACTGTTAAGATAACTGCCGTTAACAAGCACTTAATTAAAATGTACAATAAATAGCAGGCTGCAGTCTTATCTCCTCTCATGAGCTCCCAGCAGCCTGAGACTCCAATGCTCAGCCCTGCTGTTCCTCGGCTTGTTTGCAGATTAATTGCTTTTCTGTCTGGCAAAAGCTGCTTCTCCTTCAGCCAGATCGTAAATGACCAGATAGGGACTTTATCAATCAAGCTACTACTTTCTGTGATCACTTCCATTCAACACCTTCTGAATTTCGCATTGAGAGGAACAGAAGTTATAGAGATAGGATTTAACATCTTCGTTTTTGTGTGCTTGGAATTTACGATAGTGCTGTCACCATTTGACACTGTTAATCTTTACATACAATACCCTTGGAGCAAGTCTGGTTTTGTTCCTGGGCTGGAACCATCCCCTGTAAGAATTGTGAAGAATACATGTGAAACACAACCGAGGTGCCCTCCATAGTGCAAGGCTGCATCTCTTCCATAATCTGTGTGCACTTGCTGGTGAGGCTCAGCATCACTCTGGAACCTTGGATTCTGACCAACACAGAAGTTTACAGTTGTATTAATTGAAAACTTGTTTTCTTGTCATTATTTATCATTTTTATGGGACAATTGTCTGAAGAACTCAGCCATGGCTAAAGATAGTTGGTAAATGTGCCTTTGATGGAATCCATATTATGCTCCAAGAAGGTTTTGTAAAATCAGAAGTTAGAGTTCTGCTATTTAGACTTTGCCTATCAACAAAACCCCAGTGCATATAGATTTTGGAAAACACAGTTGTTTGCAAATGAATTGTGATTTCTGTATTTAAGAAGATGATTTAAACAAATCTAATTGCTGTAGAAATGCTTTTCTTTTTACCAAAGGCTTTAACAGAACAACTCCTCCTGCTAACTTGCAGAATGCACAAGAGTTAAAAATGTAAATATGATACCAGAGTGCAAATGTACCGCATGCCACTATAGAAATACAATCCTTGAACTGCAGAAGGTATGTTGTTTTCTTCTTACCTGCTCAGAATATAAACAAATCTCTAATTTAACAGGTTTATCTCACATGCTGAGCAAAGGGAATGGCTTCCATTTGGAGTTCTAAACATGCACTTTATAGTAACTTTGAAAATGCACTATATTACATTTAGGCTGGCTTCTGAATACACATGAAGCTGCAGTGTTAAACATAATTTGTGTAGCTGCTTCAGTGTCATAAGTAAGGTCACTCTTCTTAAATTAAACCAAAATCCTTTTCCCCTACCCCCACACAGTATTCTCTGAATACAGCTGCCCTGTGAACAAGTTTTGTCGTTGTTGTTTGGTTGTCTTTTGTTTTTCTCCTCCTGTCAGTTAGAGAGGCAAGAGACTTCCCTCATGGAAAAACTTATGCCTAGGAGAGCCAAAATGCAGGAGTTCCCTGACAGCAGCATGTAGATTTATGTTAGCAGTCTCTAAGGACATTTGGAGCATCTTTGCAGAGGGTGTTTTCTTGTCTGAACTCCTTTGAGTGGTCTTCTCAGAGCTTCATTCTTAAAACACATCACCAGGAGTTAATTGTAAGTGAATGGAAAGGAGAGTGGTCCTTAAGAGGCCACTGCAGCCAGTGCTGCTGGCAAATGTGCTCTCAGACAGTCCCTGAGCAGATCCATCAAGGGGCTGGAGGAGTGTTGGGGTGAGTGATATACATGTATCAGTGGAAGGAAAAACCCCAAAGCAATGGGAGTGCTCTCAAGGTGCAGGAATGAAGAAGCTGCTGATAAAGAGTTGCTATAAAGCTGCTAAAGGAGAAAAACCACAGCTGTTTGGAATCCTCCAAGCTATTTGTCATGGTCACTACACTGCTACCACTTAAACAAACAAACAAGCACAAAAGATAAAGACAAGAAATAATCACTGAGCATATCAATGAGAAGAGAATGTGAAGATAGTAAAATTACATACATAGGTCAACCAATTTGCACTGTAATGCTGCTGCAGGTGAATGGCCCTGGTGTAAGATGCATGGACATTTGCAGCTCTGATGGGGTTATGACAGACACATGTTGTTATCATTAATGTGTTTCTGTGCACAAGGGTCAGAACAGTATTTACATCTCACACCTGTAACCATTAGGTGAACAGACAGATTCACAGAACACTCCTTTGAAGGAGGGGCATGCACAACAAACCCCTGTGTTTGTGTCTTCTTATGTTTTTCTTGTTTAATTGGACTTACTCTTAAACTAGGCCTTGCAGTTGCACTTATTTTTTCCCATGGCACCTGTACATTTGAAATTCTGAGTTCTTGTGAGTTTTTCCTCTGCCTTCATATGTCAGTAAAGATGGGGTGTTTTGCTTTTGGACTTTCCTGATGTCTTGAAATCTCTGCTTAAAGTGCAGCTGGTGCTTCTTTTTGTGGAGTTGGCATTTATGTCCTGAGCTGGTAGCAGGCTGAGCTTTCTTGGTGAGATCTTTTTCACTTCAGACTCTTTTCAGGTAATTTTTCAAATGTTTGGTGTTCCCCTGCTGCTCAGTGTGGTGTCATTTGTGAGAGCTTTGTTGAAAAGTGAAATGGCTTGATATAGATGAAACTTTTTCGGATAATTTCTAACACACTTGGATACTGGCTCAAAAAGCTGTTGCATAAGCAAGATTTCTCTGTGAGTGGCTATGAGTCTCATTGCAGGTGGGAGGGAAGAACATTAGGCACTAATGGGGCAGGCCCACTTAAGAGTACAGCCATGGCTGATTAATCCAGATCATCTCACTCCACTCATTATAGCATATGTGTTTTAATTTTTATTACTTAGGAATTTATTTTGAAATTATACTGATTAAAAAGGTCATATTTCCATCAGTACCTACATTAATTCAGCCTTGTAATATTTACTTCACCCACTCAGCTGGGTGGAGTGACGTTTTTATGGATGAGCAGATGTTATAGCTGAGCTGTCAATTTTATATTACTTCATTAATTTATTCACAAGAAATGTTTTAATCCCAAACACTCCACTGTGAACAAGTAGCAAGAGTTCTGCAACACCCTGACAATTCAGTGGTATCTTCTTCACATTTTGAAATGGAGACATTCTCAAATCTGACATGAGCAAATGTGGTATGCACTGAATATTGTATTTTGACATTGCATTTGGTGTGATGGTCTTTGCTGGTTCACCTGAGTAAAGCAGTCTTTACCTGTGAAAATGTCTATAACTTCATATAAGTCAATTAAATAATTCAGCAGGTGAGATTTTCTTGTTCTCTTGTAATATTCTCAGTTTAGCCCTCATATTGATCTTTATTCTTTCAGTCTCTATCATCAGTTAGCAAGTGTACAATCCTAAGGTACAGAGATTTCTGGTTACCCTAATTTGTTTGATATGATCCCATGGATTTTAAAATTTATTGTTTATTTACTTACTATATTCCCAGTTTGTTGAAATACCTCATAGCATTTATGGCAGGGGAAGCTGGAGAATTGGGCACTCAAGGACTAATGAGAATTTTGAAAATTGAGGGAGGAAAAACAATTTCAGACTGTGGTATTAGCACATTGTCTAAACACTTCTACTTCATGGATAATTAGTTATTTGGAAATATTGGATTTTCTTTAGATTTTGTCATTAGCAATGAACATGTCTTCATTTAATGAATACATGTTTTGAGGAAGATTTTCATAGCCAAAATAGCTGAAATAGCAATCAAAAAGAGTTCTGCTTTCTCTAAAAAAATGAAATTGGAAGCTGAGGTCCTGGATCAGGGCTGTGCTGCACGTGGCCAGCCCTGTGATGGCTTTTGCTGCAGAGCAGTGCACAAACATGTGATGTGGCAGGGTTGGGAAACCACGATGCTCAGCACACTGGGGATGGTGATGACAGCTTTTGTAGCTCCTCCAGGACAGGGCTGCACACCGCCCCACCTCCGAGTGCGTGTTCAGAGCCCTACTCAGCACTGCTGCTGGCCTGGTGCAAAAACAGAAATGCCCTTAATGCAGCCAGTGATGGGAACTTCATTTCCTTAAAGAGAAACCTGGAAGACTTCCCAGATTATATATGTGTGCCTCTAACTTCAGAGAATGACTGTGCTAGGAGACTGTGAGTAAAATTAGTAGTAGAAGGCTCTTCTTGTTCTCATGGAGTACCCTCATTTAGCCCTTCTAATGATCTTGGAGCTCCTTCATCGTTGCAGAAGGGGTGCAACTCCTAAGGGAAAATAAACATATACATATAAACATGTATTGATCCCTAGTTGGCTCAAATCATGTAATTTGGGGTTGATGAACAAAATACTGTGAACTTGGGTAGATTGATACTAACTGAATTCTCATTAAGAACAGAAACTATTAAGACTATTTAAATTTGCTTATCACACATTTTAACTGATTTTTATCTTAAAAGACTTTGTGGGGATGAGACTAAAACTGAGAAGGGACTATTTTAGTGACACACTGTCATTCTAAAGTCTTCCCTAGCAGACTCCCTCTGCTCCCTCTGTTCTACAGAGGCAGGAGCTAAAGAGATGTCCAATTCAGAAAATGCTGTTTGTGTCTCTTCTGAGGTAAATTTACAATTTTTTTCGGAGGTTATTTTTCAATAAAGCATTTAAATGTGTTATTAGATGGGCTGAGTTAAGGTAAAAGTTCAATTTCAGCTACAAACCTTGTTTTCAGATATTTTCAATTTTTGATGATTTGTTAGTCTTAATAATCAACCAACACCATTTCCTTTGAAATGATCAGTCACAAATTTGGAGTGACCAAAAAGCACATATTTTTCTGATTTTGTGTATGGAAGAGTAATTGTGGAGTGCTAATTTACTAAAAATTTTTGCCATTCTTCAGTTCTTTGAGTGCTTTTTTCCCTAGTAGAAATTTTCATTATAGTTTTCATTTAGGCTGTATTCAAATTAATTATTGAAAGAATTTTTGCTCTTCTCCATGACTTATTTCTGCCCGCTGGCTGATCTGTTCATGATCAGCACTCACTTCTCCAAGAGGCTTAAAATAGGTAGAAGGCTTTGATATTTTGGGAGGCCAAATTGAAGAGGGTGGAAGAGTGTTTTAAGTTGCAGGAGAGCATTTAATCTCCATTTACATTCAAGTTGTTCGAACAATTGTTATTAAAGAGGGATAAACACTAGTTTTCATCTTACTCATGTTGATATTTTTGGCATAGACATGCTCCCAACCCAGATATTCAGATCTAGAATTCAGAATTTGAGGGAAAGGTTGAAACTCTTATCTGAAATTTGCTGAGTCTTCCTGGTTTGATTGCAGTAGGATCTACAACCAGTGTTCCCATCCAGCAAATTTCAGGCACAGATGCTGGATGCAGACACAGACTTAAAGACCCAAGG
The DNA here is from genome assembly GCF_051311805.1 of Agelaius phoeniceus. Taxonomy (NCBI): domain Eukaryota; kingdom Metazoa; phylum Chordata; class Aves; order Passeriformes; family Icteridae; genus Agelaius; species Agelaius phoeniceus. The sequence goes on from NC_135276.1 coordinate 11,845,070, forward strand.
GAATTTTTGTCTGAGTAATCAAAGGGATTCATTCTCTTCCATCCCTGCTGGTGTTGTGGAGAGGGGTGGGCTCCTCCCATTCACAAGAGAGCAAGGTCAGAAGGATTTCTTCTGTGACTTTTTGCCATAGCAGATACAATCTGCTCTGGTGTACTTGGACCTAGAAAGGGCTAAGACAAAATTCATGTGTTTGCTGGGGATTTGTAAAGGTAGGATGTAGTTATGAATCAGTATTTTACAATGATGTTTTTGCTGTGCATTTCTTTCAGCAGAGACACAGTAGCTGCAGTAGTTTTAAACTGTGTGACTTTCTTGGAAATGTAAGTTCAGTTAAGGCAGGCTGAGGATGATGGTGTGTATTAGTATTAACCAATTACAAAAAAACCCTTGACAAATTAAATGTCAACTCCTACCCAGCTGTGGCTGCTGAAATTCAGATCCAGATGCAAGATTGGATCTTGTGTGTATCTTTGCTATGCTGAAACACAGTGGCAAAAAGCAAGGATATTCTCCTCTGCCTCTTAGCTAGCAGTTAATCGAGCTCTCTGTCTCAAATATCTTCTCAGTGATCAGGGGTTTTTAACTGCTCACATTTTTCATTCCTCCCATCACCTGAGAATGCTTGTCAATTGTTAAACCAAGCAGCAGTGACTTCCCAGTAAAATAAGATGAAACAAAGCAAACTCTTTTTCTTGTTCTGTGAAGTCGATTTAACTCTGTTGCAAAGTACTTTTTCTACCTCAGTTATGAGTAGGAAAACTCATGTCACTTTGTGCAACATTTCAGTACCAAGCTTTTAAAAGTAATGCAGTTGAAACTGGTAAAGACCTGGGAGGTTGCTGAATAATGGTTATTCCCAAGCAGGAATTTCGCCTGTAGTGTGTATATATTCCCTAGAGCTTTTCCAAGTCTTGTTTTTTAAAAGTCTCCATTAATAGAACTAATTTCTCTTGGGAAAATACTGCACATGGAAAAGGTTTCACAATAAATCTTTCCTATTACAAGATAAATCAAAATTTTGAAAGTTGTGCTCTCATACACAAGTTTTCATGTGCTGCTGATCACATTCCATCTCTCTGAGCACTGTCACTGCTGTTAGTATGTCTGATGCACCGTGTCTGTCCTAGTGGGTCTGACCAGAAATAATTTGATTTTGGCATCCCTTTCCCTGGGTCATTGTGCTGTGTGGGGTTGATGAGAACAAACCCTTGTTGTTGGGATTTTCTATGATGAGTGACTTCTATCTGCTTCCAGCCACAGACCAAGGGCCCAGGCTCCCTGCAGACACAGCTGAGCTGCAGGAGGGACAGACACACACTGGGGTTCAGGGGAGCAGTGTCAGACCACAAATAGTCATGGCAGGAGAGAGGGGCCTTCCCCTTTCACTTGCAATTGTATTTGCTGTTGGTCATTTATTTTTGCTCTAAAAGCTGTTGCCCTAAGGAGGGGCTTTCCTTCAATCCAAAGTCAAGTCCTGGACTGGGTATAAGAGGATGAAGGTTTTGTAATTCATTGTGATTCAGTGTTCAGGAATAGCTCCCATAGGAAAGAAAAGGCTCAGTAGGAGTGTAATGAAGAGAGGCAAGAGGCTGGAGAAACTCAGAAACAGACCTGCAGACTAAGCATCTGGCAGGTGGTTTATACTGGCATTTCTTTGAAATGAATTTGAGCTATTAAACTCCTATGTTCAATTCTGTCCATAGCTGGTGTAAGTACAGAGAAGCTTAAATGAAGCCAGTGGAGTTATGCTGAATTTAAATTAATGTTAAACATCTTAGGTAGTGCATCTATTTAATTAACTTATTACATGAGTCCTTTGTGAAAAGAAATTCAGTGATTTCTCCTGAAAAAAAAAATCATTCCATTATTCCCTTGTACTGATAATTTGAGCCCTCTCTCTTTTCTCTCTCTCATTTATACTTTAAAAGCTTCTCTAACCCCTATTGTGTGCTTCAAAGGTGTAGCCAGAGCTCCAAGTTTGTACAGATGAAGGGCAGCCCCTCTGGGCTGGGCTGTGGCACACTGGATCAGAGACACTGGCTCCAAGCAGTGCTCTGGGTGTGCAGTGAGAGGAAAATCTTGTGCTGGGGGAGAGCAGTGAGGGAGTTCAGCAGGGAGAGTGGAGTTCCCATTGTGGAAACTGCTGTGTGCTCTAGCTCTGGTCAAAAGTGCCATTAAATCTTCAGTGCTCAAGAGGTTCTTCAATGATGTGTTAAATTCAGAGGTTTCTAAATTTGAAAGTTGTGCACTTGATATAAAACTTATTTGAACTGCAGGGTTTTTTTCCTACATTTTAAAAATCCTACAAGCTGTTTTCTACAGAATTACACAGAAGCTGTGCATCCCTTAATTAGTTGCTTAAACACCACAATCTTGTTTAGCAGAGTTTTTTTTGGTGGGATTTTTTTTTAAATTTTATTTTATTTTTGGTTTTAGTGGGGTTTTTTTTGGTTTTTTTTTTTTCCTTGGTGTTACATATACCTAGAAAGCCTTCCCTAGGCATGGCTTCTTCCACTATCTGAGGCAATTTTAGCAAATACTGTGCAGGGCCTTGTTCTTGTCTTCTGGTATTTGTACGGCCTGCACAAATACAGTGGATCATAGCCTGAATAAATATTAATTAATAAATATATTCAAATAATAATTGAAGACAAAGGCCCTGAATCTGGAAATCTGTATATTTCACATTTCCAAACTAGATTTTGGAGGAATTGGTGTTCAGTGTCTCCTGTTGTTGTCTGGCATGTCAGTGCTCAGGGTCATTACTGGAGAGGAGCTGTACTTGTGTCCCTTCCCTTGTGTCAGTATCTCCTTTCCTGTATCAGATGTACATTTACCCCTACAGCCATCAATGGGTTTCCATTCATGTCAGATCAGGTCCTCACCTGTCTGCTTGAATTCATTCTGCCAGAGGCTTTCTTAACAGTCCATCACCAGTAATATCCAGTGACCAAGCATCCATCTGTCCTAAAATCCAGCTTGCCTTTACAGGATCTATTGAAAAAGTTCAAACATTGAACACTTTATGCATGATGTTTTTGGTCACTTCTCTCTCTGTGGTGATGCAGACAGACCTTTGCTGAACTTTTAGGGTGTTGGAGGTCTCAGACCACCACTCTTCAATGTCATTCTCACTGAAGGGAATTTTCTTATGAAGCTGTTTGGGTTTCTTTCACTCTTCAGAGAAGTGAGTTGTCTTTCTTCATTCATTACTGTTATGTTCATTTTTATGGATAGCTCTCATTTCAGTTTAACCCAAACAAATATCCAAATCCCCATGTCAATAGTCAATATTCTTTAAGATATGTAAAGGCATTATATTGAGCACTTCTGAAAAACAGACTCAGGGCATCATGAGCTGGTTGCTCCTAAATCAGTAACTGGTTTGGAACAATCAGCTGTGTATTTCCTGCTTCTTTTTAACCTTTCTCAGTGTTAAAATATTAGTCCCTCTCCAAGATAGGCTGTCAGAGGCAGCCAAGTATCTTTGTATAGCCATCTTCTCAGGAAATTATCACCATATCTTTGAAAAACTCCTTGGCAAAGCGCATGTTAACAAAAAGTGCTGGGAATTTTGGATATTCTCAAGAAGAGCATAGGATTGAATTCCACACCTGGAATTTAGAAGATGCCAAAGGGAGAAAAGAGAGCAAACCAATGGAGGGATTCAAATCAATTAGGTACAAAAGAAGAGCAATCATGATGATTGAAAATAAGAGTCCCTAGTTGTGAAGATACTTGTGGCAAGGCATAGCTTACTTTGTGTTTCAGGATGATGTGTCAAAGGCAGCTGTGCATCACCTTCACAAAAATACCTATTTTATGTCTTAATCTGATCCTTGGTCCATGTGCTTTTAATTAAAACCAGAAGTGAGGCCTGTGATGCTGTGTGGAGAAGAGTATGGTGTGCTAAGCCTGCATCCTGGGTCATCTCAAGGGAATAGGGTGATAGTGTTCCTGTACTTTGGACTAAGAATAATTTGCTTGCCTAAGGGTTTGCTGTTTTAAAACAATAACAACCACAAAACCATGAAGAGCTTCATCCCGCCAGATCTCACAGAAGAGATTTGGCTGGCTGTTATTTTACACACACCAGGGTAGGTCTGTGGGTGAAGATTGTCCCTGTAGTTCCTCTTCCCTTGTGCTAGATGTATTTACGTCTCACACGTAAATATCATCAAACCTAAGTTATTAATTCCTTCTCAATTAGTTTGAAATCCTCTAGATCCAAAGCTCATCTTTTTTTAATGTTTAGCTTTTTAAATTTTTAAATTTTTTTCATCTCCTAGCAACATAAGAAGTGTGGACTTGGAGACTTTATTCAAATCCCACTTTAAGTTGGGAACTGCATCCAGTGTAGGAGCTGTTGTGTTGCATGCACGTCTGAGAAGGTTTATGTGAGCTGGTAACTGTAGCCAGGGCTGCAGCCTGGATCGTGTGTCCAGGCTGGTATTTCAGCCTCCTCTTAGTGTCCAAAGAGTTTTAATAGGACAAAAGGCCAATTTCAAGTTTGACTATTTCAGTTTACTGGAATCTATGCTCAACACAAAACAAAATGCACTGTGGATGTTGTGTCTCCTATTCAACAAGGGGACAACGTACGTTCCTGGGTTAAAAATGGACATTTTCTACATGCTTATGTACAAAATAGATAAAATATGTGAGCTAACCTTCAACCTCTTCAGCTTGTCTCCTATTTCTGTGGAGAGACTTTGCTCCTCTGAAGTGTAGAGGAAAAGCTGTCCATGTCAATGAAGCCTTCCAGGACATTGGCATGGTGTGGACTGATGTAGGTACATATTCCTTCAAAGCAGGAGCCTATCTCTCAATGTGTTAAAAATGCACCTTGCCCCGTGTTCTCACTCAGATGGAGGAACCAGAGTTCAGCTGGCACCCGACTCTCCTATTTTGGCTGATAAGGTTTAGTGTAAACAAATGCAGCTCTCTGAATTATCTGGCATGAGGATCAGTTAGGGGTGCTGGCTTCCTATAGCCTTAATCTAGTTGGCCTAAATGATTTATAAACTGGCAACATGATAAATGTTGTTTTAAGTGGACAAATCACATTGAAGAGGTGTAACTTTCTGTCAGTGTGTAACATGACCGCCTCTCTTAGGGGAAGAATAACAATCACAAAGAGCAGTAAAGGTAACAGGATCACTAGTAGGCATATTCCTTCTCTACAGCATAAATCATTAGAGGGGCACTTCTTTCCTTCCCCTTTGCTTGCCCTTCTTCGTCCTTTCTTCCTTCCTTTTTTTTTTTTTTTTTTGGTGCTATTTTCCAGCACCTCCATATCATTTTGGAAAGCTAAACCCTCCATTTGATTTGTGCTGCACTTTCTTCATAAATCTATGAAGCTTGTCTCCATCAAGCTGTATTTTCCATTAAAATATGGTTCCCAGGTGATTTTCAATACTATGAAAAACATGTAGCCATAAGTCTTTTACTGATTGTTTATTATCTGTTTAGGTGCTCCTGAGGATTTTGACAGCTAGGACTTGTATCATATGTAATGTAATAAAAGTGGATGTCTTCAGAGTAACAGGGATAGCTGGCCCTTCATTTCTGTTGCCAGGGCTGTATTTGTTTTCTATGTGCTGGTTTGGGTTTTTTAATCTGAAACTTTGAGTCCACTCCAAATCAGGTCAATTTAAACTTTGTGTTTTCTTTGCTATATAGATGAACAAAACCTCCAATATAAAATCCAAACAAAACACAACAATAATTTTCCTTTTATAAACAGCACAGGAAGCACTAACAACAAAGCTGGTATTTACACTGTTGCAGGAGTAGATTTACATTTACTTCCACTGGTTTCCAGTATGGACGCATTGTTCCACCTGTGACTGCAGGAAATGCAGCAGGACATTCTGTATGTCTGTCCTGGATACAAGTAAGAAGCATGCTGTGGGTTGCAATGTATGAAACTGCTCACAAGTAGCTGCCAAAAGTTAATGCTTTGAGAGGCTGGTTTGTGATGATGTTTGTGAAAACTGATAGGAATTCATTAAAATGTCTATCTGTGGGCAAAAGTGAGGATCTTTTGCAGGCAAAGTTACCTCTGGCCTTAAAGGGAACTTTACATTAGGATTACAGGATCAGCCAGTATTTAAGCACTGATTATCTGGTAGAACACAATAAGGCTGGCTGAGGAATAAAACCTCACCTAAACCCCAACAGCATGCTGTGAGTTCAGTTTGTCAAGTCTATGTATTATTGCATATCTTATTGTCACAAGAAAAGCCACAGTTATCCTGACAAGGACGACTTTTGCTTAGGAAAGTTAGGCAGGGATGGCCCCATCAGAGAGGGAATGGAAGGAAGGAACTGTCTTGGAGGTGGGCTAGGAGAGCAGAAGGGGACTAGCACGTAGCTGCTGGCTCTGTGGTTAGTAGCAAGGCCAGTCTCGTGTGTTGACTCATCATTTCCTCATCAGTGGAACAGGGAAATATTGATTATCATTATAAACTAGTGCAGAAGTCAGAAGGAAAACAACTAATAATTATTAGGACAATTTGTAATTTAAAGGTCAGCTTTATAGCAAGCAAGCAAAATAATTTACTATGGTCGGGAAAACTACTCAGCTTGGATTCCAGTGTCTTTAGAATCTGGAATGTCCTCTCCCTGCCCTGCAGAGATGTTGTCCCAATGGTATTCACACAGTGGTTACACAGATTTGATATAACCTTGGGTTTGCATTGTATCTTCTCCAGTTGAACCTCAGAAATGGTTGTCCAATGAGAAACTACCATTTCCTAAATGCTTGGTAAAGCACTTAATTGTGAAAATAACTAGTTTACCTCACATCAATTTGAAAAATTACTCATTAATTTTTGAGGTGCAGCCACCTTCCCTGGAGGACAGAACTACTGATCTCATCTGTACCTAAAACTTGGCTTTGCTTGCTAGCAGGCGTGTCTGATCTGCAAATGAAATTTGGCTTACTGTCTCAGTTTCCTTATAAACAGCCTTGGCTGCACCTTTGGCAGAACACATGATAATTAAACAGTTGTGGTTTATACTGTACAGGCTGAGCAGAGCTGGCAGGGAAGAGTTTAGATGGCTGTCGTGCAGCACAGAAATACAGTTTCCCTCTGCTTTTCAGTGGCATTTACTAGCAAAGTTGAAACTCTCTAAGAGCTATGCGAGCTTAAAGTAGTTCCACTTTACTTTTCTTTCTTATTATTATTTCCTTAATATATTGTTATTTAAGCCTAAAATATCTGTGCAGCTGGTAGAGAAATAATCAAGAGAAATTGAGAACAGAGACTTGAAGGAGCTGAGATCTGAATTAGAACCACTACCTGAGAAATATTTTCTTTACCTACAGAAGTTTTAAAGTATCCAGATCTTGTTTAAATATAGTGAATTGTTCAAACCCTCTGGAGGCAATTAACAGCAAACTTCTACCAATGCAAACTGCATTGATAGATGTGCTAGGCACGTTTTTCAGTGTTTGAAATTATCTTTGCTCAAAACTGAAATGACTTCAACCGCAACTGCTGAAAACTGATTTTTAGTAGGTTTTTAAAAATATATTTTGTTTTCAAAACAAAAATTGTTGGATCTTGATTTCCACTGGACTCTAGCCATTACTAGTTAAGTAATTCCACATGTGGACCTCTTGTTTCTCAATTGTTATCTTCTGCTTTGCTGTTAGTCTGCAGAATTGCCATTCTCTGCCCTCAGTCTTGGCTGTAGGGATTTCAGCTCCCGAGGTTCAGCCCTCCTTTGTCCACAGTGTCCAAGGAATGTTCCAATTTCCAATGCAGGGCAATTGACCCAGGGTGTCCTGAAACTTCCCACAGTGATGAAAAGTGTGTACAAAGGTTTTTCCAGAGGTTCACTGGTGTCCAAATTTACACCCAATGTACTCTTCCATCCTTAGTATGATATTTTAGCACTGATTCACTCCTGAAATGAAAACCTCTTGAAGAGCACAGGCCGATGCAGTTAAAATCCTCTGGGTTATGATAATTTAGAGTCAAATGGCCCACTAGATAATGTCATTTACCTTATGGCCAGTTATTAGGTATTTCCTTATTAAGCAGAAAATCTCTTTTGCCCAGTGTTGTAAACCAAATTAATAGCACTTCACAGCAGTTGGGAAAAGAAAATTGGGGAAGTAGGGTTCATTTACTGGCCATTTCAGCATTTGAGATGTTCCTTCTATTTTATTTTTAAGTGAAGGCTGATAATCAGAATATTTGTGTGAATATTACCTCAGTAAGGACAATAAAACTGGAATATGTCATATCTTTATTTTTGACACCCTAAAAGGACGTTATTGCTGAACATCTTGGTGCTGTTTTGGGGGCTTCAAAACTGAACCCACCAGCTTGGAATAAGGAAAATCTTTCATTCACCCTGTTGTCCTACTTGCTCTGATGCCCCTTTCCAAGCCAAGCTCTATTTTCTTCTATGTGAGTGCACCAGACTTTCCCTGCTGGGAAAGTTACAGGGTTCTTGTAGCTCCTGATGGGCTGCACAGATTTGGTAACAACTTGCTTCATCCAACTTTGAACATCCACTATTCTTTTTTCATATACTGTGATTGTATGCCCACTGCTGTTCCTCTTGGCTGTTCTGAGAAATTATCATTCTCAGCTTTCCCAACCCCAGGTCACTTATTCCCCTTTTTTCCTTGACATGAAGGATAATTGCTCTATACTTTGGGTGTTTGCATGCAGCATTCAGTACATATTTACCAATTAGATAGCAGCCTTCTTTTCCTAGCTGGGCCATGGGCTTTTAGACTCCTGTCATAGAATATGTTCTTCATGCCCCTGAATTTCCTACTTTCCTTTTTCCTACTTCTGTTTCAGATTGAATTTGCTTTAATTCTGATGCCTTGGGTGGGGAGATCCATACCCAGTTCTTCAGGCCATGTGATACAGAGACTTTGCCCATATTTTCCAGGGCTGACATGCCTTGACTCATATTCTAGGATTTTATTTTGCTTTTTTTGTCCACATCAGCTAGCTTGCTTGCCATCTTATGAAAGATAAGTATATCCAGGTCACTGTCAGCTGAGATACTTGCACTTCATTGTAAAGTTATTACGTTATTTGTCCCTAAAAATATTCACTTTTTACACTGTTGGGTTTTTTACCATTATTTCCAAATCTGTAGCTAATCCCTTTGTTCTTGTGGAAGTTGTCTGGCCTTGCCTGGGTACTGATAAAGCCTCCCTTGGGCTGAAGCAGAGTTCCACTCTCACCTTTGCAGTCTGCATTTAGAAGATTCATTACCTCCAGTGACTGTGGTCTGCAGTGGGGCAGCAAATGTGTGGCTGGAGGATGTTCCAAAGTCTCTGTCACTGGTCATGGGCATGAACACTGATACTTCCAGCTCCTCTGGCCATTTCCCAGCAGCAGGTTGTAGCTAATATACTCTCACAGTGGCTGTAAAAGACTCCTGTGCCCTGGACTAATCTATCTGATGGAATAGGATGAGTTTCAACTGCTAAACCCTCCCTCCTGAGGCCAAATGCTTTAAAGTAAGATCTGATGCAGATCCTTATCCAAGGACTGTCAATAATGCTTTCAGAGCACGTCACCTCTTTTTCCTTTCAAATGTAGTTTATTAATTTACTGATCTTACAAGTCAGATAGCAGTTAATATACACTATTGTGTGAATTGGGTGGAGTTGATTTAATTAATAAATAGTACCAAGTTTAGTTTTAAATTTACATTAGTATTGCCAGTAACAGCATGCAAAAGTCATAACTAGGAGCCCTCCTCTCCATACAAACACAGTAAAATGAAGAATTTAGTTACAAACTTCCCAAAAATTAAAGCTGCAATTCTTTTCTGTGTATCTTCCGACTCTGAAGATTTAATGTTTCAGGCTTTTCTCCACTACTGTGATGCCTACCAGCAGTTCCCTTTGTGGAAATGTTTTTATTTAAGGTCACTTAGCTACAGGGCTTGAAACATTTTAACAAAGTTGAACCAACAAAATCCAAGATGATGCAGCGAAAACCATTAAATATTACTTCTCCCTCAAAAAAAAAAAAACAAAAAAAACCAAACAAAATTGGTCTTTCCATAGGTATATCTGGAAATATTTATCTCTTTGGTCATAGCAAGAAATAAAGTAATTTCCCCAGGTGGTGATGACTCTGAGAAATGTGTGGAGTGCTGCTCAGTAAGAAGTTGACCTGCTTGGCTCCAAACCTTTGAAATGAGGGTTTAGTGCTGCAAAGGGAGCCATGCACATGGGCACTACCATGAGACTCCAGGGTTGGCTTTAATAAAGGAGATGTGGCCTGGCTTGTGGCAGGACTGTGGTTTCCATCTTCTAGAATCACAGGCTTTTGCATTCCTTATTGTATTTATGAAAATTATTTGATACTGTGAATAATTCAGGAAATTTTAAGATTATTGGGCTGCCTTTTTAATCTTGTGTTTTGTTTTGCTTTTAAACACATTCGTTTTCAAACTTGTGGTTTCCAAATGGCTACAACTGTCATTTCTCTCAGGCATAACTCAATTAAGGAAAATCTCATGACACTTCATATTTTTTTGGTTTATATGTAGAAATTCCCTGTCAAGAATAATAACATTTTCTAGTTGTGAGTTCTTGGGTTTGCAATCTTGGAATGTGTTTTCTATGGGTCTTCATAATTTTTCATGCGAGGGTGAACATTCCTGGTTTGCACTTTGAATGTTTGATAAAACAAATATACAAAAAATATGTGAGAAGTTAATAAGCATAAAAATGGGAATTAATTTTACAAGGAATTTCCAAGTATTTGTGCAGCACTGGCTTTTGCACATCTTTTGCCTGAAGAATTGGTCTTCCTTTAAACATTCACATTTAAGCAGCTGGATTCATTATTGAACCAACGATCAACAGCCAAGGGATATGGCCTTTATCAAATTTAATAAACCTTTGAGGACTGCAGAAAGAATACACTTGTCTTTAAAGATCAGCCTGTCCAAATGAAAACTAAACAGGAACTCAGATCAAATTCTTGCTTGTGGATGCATTGTGAAAGCCAGCTGTTCAATGTTTTGCAATAGAAATTAGTAATTTTAACAAAGCATTATACTTCTTTTGATGGCCTATAATGTTTATTCTCTGTCTTGTTTTTTATTTTTCTCTTTTTTTTTTTTCATTCTCCTTTGACATGGAGATCAGGATCTGGCCTATGTGTTGTAATATGCTAAAAGAAGTATACAAATATAAGCGTGTCTAAATATGTGAATACAAGTTAGGCTATTAATTCAAAGTGCCTTGCCATGTTTATTAATGTTCTGTGTTATGAGATTAAAGCTATAATTTAGAGTTACAGGAATTATAAACAACTCTTTAGCAAGTCATATACTAACCATAATAACTTTTAAAGGGTGGAGTGTAATTTATTCAACATTGTAAGGAAAAATAAGGTAAATGAGTTAGCTTAGGGGTGGGGCAGCAGCAAACTGCTTGTGGAGGCTCTTACTCCCTGAGGTGATAGAGGTTAAATGCATTACAGAGCTTATAGGCTGGCTCCCTAGAGAGAAAGGGGCCAGACGTTTCTAGCTGACATGTCAAGGACACCACACATTTGCCCTTCTGACTAATGGCATGATACTGAGCTGATAGCAAGGCTGCAGCAGCAATTTTCAGAGAGAAAAATGGAACACAATAGGTGGCTCCTAATTAGAGAGGAGGGCAAGATGCTGGCACAATCTTAGTGTTTAAGAGGTCCACTAACTGAAGGCACGGTGAGCCTGAGACCAATAATATACACTTGGAATATTATTAAAGTATTATTGGCCAGGAAGGCAGTTTAGGTGAAGTGTCCACAAAGAAGCCTTCTCCAGTATAAGTTTTGTAGGGAAAGTCTGGACATTAAACTTAGGCCAGGTCCTTCACCACTGAAAGCAGTCTTCTGCTTCAACTGGTTGTTTAAATGGGTTGTCTCTCAAGTTTCCACTCTAATTCACTAATTTTACTTAAGAGCAGCAGGACAGATACATAGGAGGGAGGGATACACTACAGTGATGGAGGGGGGATGTGTCATTGGATATGCACATGAAAGAAGATGCCTGGGGAGTGGCAGGATTACTGTGTGAAGGAGAGAAAGTTGTAAGGAGATTAGAGTATAAAAGGGAGTAAAGGGAAGACTTGGAGTAGGCAGGTAGAAGTGCAAGGAGGGAAGGAAAATGAGGAAGGAGGGGCCCTAGTTGATTTCAGTGTCACAGCTCAAACCAAAAGCTATTTCACATTAAATTTGGGAGCTCCTGACTCTTTAAAAAAACACCCTGAGCCACCAAACAATACCACTTGTGTTGCAGAGATCTTTTAGCTAGCAGATGCTGTATAGTAACATATTAATGAGTCTTGGGCCTGGAGAAACACAGCAAGGCAAAGCTGTGATTCCTACTTAAAAAGCTATTTTACTGCAGCTTTAAATCTCTAAATCTTTAAATTTAAATGGTTTAAATCTCATCAGAAAGTGATTTTTTTCTTTTAATGTCCTTTTAACATCACTCTTCATGAAAGACTCAAATACAGAGGGGACCACATAGGTAAGCAGATAGTCTTGAATGTGGAACCATTAGGAGAGCAATATTGCTGCTAGATGAAAAATCTCTTGAGAAGTCTTAGACATTGTCCCAAAGAGCTTGATGAGAAAAGGAGAGCAACATGAGAAAAAGAAGGACTTAAAGAAGACCATCACCATTCCAGTATTTTCTGTGGCACTGAGTCAGACCTTTTGACAGAGGAAATGAGAAACTGAAGGTGTGGGTTTTACATGTTGGTTAGAATGGGTTTTGAGCTTAGCTGCTTGGTAGCAGAGATGTGCAAATGTTGCAATAGATCACACTGAAAGGTAGGTGGAAGGAAATGTTCCATTGATTAAGGTACATGGCATACAGAGAGCAACAAAAGCACATATTTACTGCTCCTCTGCCAGGCTCTTGCCTTTCCAGCAACCTCTCTTGCCCAACAAGCCTCAAGAATGCACACTCCCTTAATCCTCTGCTGGGAGTTTTGGGGCTTGGTAGAAGAAAGGACCTTCAGCAGCAGGAGGGAGGGTTGTTTGGAGAATGAAATTCAGTAAACTCCAACCTCCAAGTGAACCTGCTGGGACTGATTTGCTGCCAGCCCCTGGGAACAAAACTGCAGCACTCAGTTCCTGAATCCCATCAGCTCCCGCCGCCTGAAGGGTTCACACTGCTCTATCTGGCACCTCTTCCCATGTCAGAACAAGGCATTGTGTGTGTGATTTCAACATGCTTCTGGTTTTGTTCTAACTGCCAAGAAACACTAGTTGCATTATTATGAAATGATTGAGGAGTATTTGCTCATACAAATTATTTGTTTTAAGAGTTTAGTAATTAAATGTCAACACAGAGTGTTGGTGTCTGAAAAGCTCTTGTGTGAAAGCCCTGCTCTAACTTGAAACTACAATACACTGTTTCTCTTCTCTCAAAACAGATTTGTTTGAAACACCCTATTTGGTAGAATGCATCTTGCTGTAACATGCATGGTCTTTGGCCTTCAAAGACACCCTTGTGCAAAGGGCGTGTTGCATTAATTTGTTCAGCCAATTTAGGGTGTGTGGCATTAATTTGTTTGGCCAATTTGTTTAGAATCTGGCAGGGCATAGGCACCCAGTGCAATGTCTGTGCATAATGCCTGTGTCATCTCTACAGCAGATCTCAAGAGCAGGAGATTTACTGCGCGATGCCGGCCACACCTTGAGCTGCTGCCCAGGGGAACAAAGGCAGAACCGAAGCAACACGGAGCTTGCTGGGGGCGAGTATGGAAATGCATTTCATACTTTGAACAACTGGTTTCCACACACAGTGCCTGAGCTGCAGGAGTAAGTGCTGGTATGATTTCACTGCCAGCACTGGCTGTGCTCACCTGGGGCACAGAGGGTGATAATCACACCCACAGTAAGCCCCGCTTCACCTCGGTGAGAAGCCACATACAATTTAGCATGGAATAACTACACTTTGGTGCAGCAGTGTGTAGCTCATTGTAGAATGCTAAAGCCCATCAAGCTTTTGACTTGCATAGAAATAATGTATTTTAATACTTTATAATTTTATAATATGCTTCTCTCTCATTCCTATTTTCTGTCATGGTCAAGATGAATGGTAACGTGCTTCCCAAAATATTTCTTTGTAAGGACTGGCTAGTTATAACTAAAAATTGCAAAAGTGACCAAAGTCAAATTTAAAAGTAAACAACTGTTGTTCAAAATGTGAACAGTAATTAACTTCAAAAGCATTAGGCTTTGCATTGAATTGTTGATGAAAATCCTTTTCTTGTTCTTTTTTTTTTTTTTTGGTCTTAACAGGCAACAAGATCTGGGATTAGAGCTGATGGAAAAGACTGGAACACTTTCTATTTTCCACATCTGTATTCTGAGAAAGACAGGCATTGAGGTTGGTGACATCATGGAAGAGCTTTTGCTTCACTTAAGCCAGATTTTTTCACCCTGGGTTGAATTTACACTGTTGAATTTAAGAGAGTAGATGAATGCAAGAAAGGGTAGCAGACCTAGATGTGTATATACATCTAGACTTTCTTATACACATTTATATTGTGAACTGCTGTCAAAGGATAGAGTAGGCTGAGAATTGTGTACCATTTATAAAGGTGTCTTTACACAGTGGTTTAAAAACACATGTACAAAGTCACCAGGTTTATTCACTGGGCACCCAGGAGTGAGGTGTCACTGAGATGCTGAAGACTGGAACTTGTGCTTTCCACATCACGTATGAAATGCCAAAAAAATCAGGTGTGCAGAAATGCTCCCATTTCCCAGAATGAGACTGTACATTTCAAAGTGTGTTAAGGATACTAATGGATGACCTACAGTGAGCTAAACACTGTGCAATCTAAAGCCAAGGGCTTTATGTCAGGCTTAGAGATTTTTGAATGGTAACACACTTTTCAAAGAGCCTAAAAGTAATTAGCCTTTCACTCCAAGTTGACACACTTATACTTTTAATATCAGGAATAAGGAAAAAGACTAAGGCTTCTAACCTCAAATCCATAGCAGCTTAGGCACCTTCACCTCACTGGTTTTGTTATGACAGCTCTTTGTTTGGCTGATAGTGAGTGGTGTTTTGAATAGAAGTGCTTTTGCTGTTGCTTTGCCACTTTCCGGTAATAAGGGAGGACTTGGAGGTTATGCAGCAAGGTGCTAATTGACATTAACACTCAAGACAGGAAATGCTGACACAATTTAAAATTAACATCCTGTCAATATACTGCTGACCTGTGTTAAACATGTACTTTGTCAAACTTTCAGAATTAGATTTTAATACAGAAACAGTGTAATGATGGGAGTATTGCTGGTCTTGAGAAAAGTGAATTTAATACAGTGAGAAGTCACTCAACTGTTTCCCATTTTAGCTTACCTTTTCTCAAACAAGGAAAGTTAAATTTTGCCCCAAGTGGTCAAATACATGTATAAAGCCATCTAAGCTAAAAATTATATCATATTTTTTCATTTTCAATTACTAAAATAAACTGTTTTTCTGGTCTTAGTTTATTTTAGATGTTCCATTATCAATGACAATGATTCCTGGATATGAATTTTGCAAAATACTGTGACATATATGGCATAATGCACCAAGCCAAGCTAGTTGAGTAACTTATCTATAAATTAAAACAAAAAAAGAATGGTGACAGAAAAAAAAATGTACAGCAACAAATCACAAAAGTGACTTACTTGCTAGTGTGTTATTCATTCCTTAACTACAGAGCAATGAGGATATTTCCACTTAATAGTGACTCCTGGCATAATTGGAGAAGAAAAAATGGTATCATGGCACTAGCTGTCAAACAAATAGTTACCAGGTGATGTGATGGTATTTATCAGTAGTTATTAAAAGGTACACAAAAACTTAAAGCACAGTGCAGCTCTGGGTTGATGCTGTACATTTCCTTTGGTTTAGAGATGACAGTAGCTAATTTTGTGTAGAACTGCCCCGTTGACTGCTCGCATGCAGAGCTCTGGTGGCACTTGCAGAGTGGCACACTCACTAACTGTTATGTAGCTTTGAAGAAACAAAGGGTGCTGTTCACTGTTGAGCAAGTCAGAGCCTCCTCTTTGGAAAGGTGGAAGGCACAAGACAGAATGATACCCATAAGAGAAACAGAGCCTGCTGGGTGTGGTCTGGTCTGTGGAGGAGGCTGTTTGCTGAACATTAATCAGAGGTTGTCCCAGGCGTTAGGAACAGCGTGAAGAGAGGCACAGAGCCAGGAAAAGGTAATGGGGAAAAAGGAAGCAATTGGAGGAGAAGATTGGGCTGTGTGGAAGGAGGTGGAGCAGGGCAATTTGAAATGGGAGTGTTGGTAGGAGCAGACCTGCGCAGGCTCAGGGAGTGTGGAAACGTTTCAGGAAGGTGGTGCAAGCTGCATATCACTCCTGGCAAACTTTCTCTAAGAAAACAGTAAGTGGGTGGCCTGTTGCTGTATGCTGCTTCCCACTGACAGTTCCTGGGAGTGGGCCAATATTGTGTGTTGCAGTTAAGGTTACAGTGAGACTGGAAAAATATTGGCTGTAGCCCTGGTTCTGCAAATTATTTGCACAGGGCACCTATTTCCATTAATAACAGAGTGCTCTGAAAGGCGACCATCGCAGTTTGAGTGTGTGAAAAGGGGGAAGGTGCTCCCACAGGGAGAGACACTGGTCTAGTGGAAAGTGATTCCTTAGAGCAGCTGCCACATTAGGTGGAAAATCTCTAAAGTAATATCTGCTGGGTGATCTCGTCCTGTGTTACAAGTTACTAGTCAAGCACATAGGAAAGCTGCTCTGATCTGGGCAGGAAGAAAATGAAAATTGTAAATGGAACGTACATCGGAGACTGGGACCTTTTCTCTGGAATTTTTTGGCAAAGGACTCTCAGAGCAAAATAGTCACCATCAAATGGTCTGTTTTACTCTGTTTTAGTTCTTTCCCCCAAAAAATACTTATTTGCCATTTTTCTGTTTCTGGCTTTCTGTACAAAAGCCAGAGCAATTTCTCAGTAAGGAGCTCAACTATCATGGCCACACTGTGCTCTTGGGGAGAAAAAAAATTGCCTTCCACTACAAAATGTTTACATTGGCTGCTGAGGTTTCTCCTGGTTTCCTCTGTTGGGAATGAATAATTAGGAAGTGAACTGGGAGGTGAAAAAGGCCTCTATGTGTTTAAGTCTAATGTCACAGCTTTCCAAGGACAAAGCTTTTAATACACAGAAAGGTTTCTCTGTCAAGCAGATGAATTCAATAGCTAAGCAAGACAGCAAGAAGAGGAGTCAAACAAAGCAGAGAATTCCCAATGGGCAGCTTTGAGTATGCACTTATGACAGGTACTGCATGAAATGGATGCAGAGCACACATATGTGGGACACACAGGCAACACACATAAGGTGTTAATAGTCTTAGCTGATGCCAAGGAAGAAAAAGAGCAGACAGGGTCAGCTACTGTTTCCTGAGCTAAATGTTCTTTTTCTTATGGTGGTCAGAGCCAGGGGTAGTTTTACAATGTGCAAAACATGCACTTGTAATTAAAGTGAAACTCACACTGACAGAGAAAGGGGATGGTGAATGTTGACCTCACATGCTGCATCTGTAGAGCATTTGGGGACACATTCTTTCAGCAGAAGTGATGTTGGCTTCTGAAATTCTTTTTTAATAAAAGGTGAACAGGGATAAAGTTCTGTATTAATTTGTATGCATGGCAAGAAGCCATTTCTCAGGAGAAGGCAGTGCTGATGGTACTTTGGAATAGTACTCTATATTTTTTTAATTCTCCATTCTTCTATTTGAAAACAGGATTTTCACCATTGCTTATAAGCAGTGAAAGTTAAAATAGTAAATAAGAGAAAGGATAAGTAAACCTATATTTTTCTTCTGTTTGTTTTCTGCTGTTAAGCTGTTCACTACTATGTTCACACAGCTATTTAGGCAGGCAAGTCCCCGGTGTACCTTAGTAAGACATCTGTCCAAGCCTGCCTTGTAAATTTATTTGGACATCTACCCTTTTAGAAGAGACTTGGAACAGGAGCCACTAAAAAAAACTTTTGTCCATTTTCAGATACATCTTGGCTGATACAGGTGGGCCTACAGAGAGAAAAGTGTGGAATTTCTGTCAGAACCAGATGGAAAGGTGGATGGAAAGACGGTCCATATGGAAACAGAGGCTCAGATCCTCAACTGTTCAGTCATGGCTTGAGCTGCTCTTTTCTGCTTGCCTGGGGGAAGATCTCTCCCCTGGTGTTTTGAATTGGAGATTGCTGGGTAGACATGAAAATCTGCCCCCTGCTCTGGCCCTCCTAGACTTTTTAATCTCATGCACTAACCAAAGAATCAACAAGTATATCATCTTCCTTCCAGAGAGATAAGAGCCTCTAAGAAGCAGAGCACTCTGCCTTCCAACAAACTCATGCATAAAAGGTTAATTTAGAGGGTGAGATATCTGTGTATGTTGGACAAATGGGGAGCTGAAGGGATTCTTTTTATTCCTCCCATTCTCATAGCCTTGGCCAGTGAGTGCAGATTGAATGTATGACTTTACATTATGGAGCACCTCTCCATCACCCAAGCCTTTGTCAATTCACCAAATGTGACAATTATAGCATTTCAGAGATGAGACTTTCTAATCCTATTACTCATTCATCAACCTGCGGATGATAGCAGGAGCCAGATCGAACAGTGCCAAAAGAGCAGTGAGGAGCCTTCTCCAGTGCTGTGAAACTAGGCTTAGCTCAGGCACAATAGGTGTGTAATTTAAGGTTTTGTTGAGCTGAAATCCAATCACATACTTGACTGGTAGATCACAGAAAGACACAGACAAAAAGAATGAGATAATTCTACCTCACACAAACACTTGAATCCAGCTTTGACTTAATAACAAGTGTGTGATCAACCTTACACTGTTTCTTTCTTTTAATTTTTTTTAAATTTTTATTTGAACCTAGAAATGGGATGGCACTGAAATACTTTGCCTACTTGGGTGTCAGCCAATAATATGAAGGAAAAAAAATACCAGAAGGAAATGGAGGTACTTGTTTAGATAAATAAATCTAAAAAGTACAGGTGCTCATTATATGAAAGATAATCAGAAAATTTAGCTTCCAGGCTTTGCTCAGTGCTATCTTCCCAGCATCTGGTACCTATTGCTTTTCAAAGATGGGGAGGATCTAGCAGAAATATGAGGACTACAAAGCTAAAAAAAAAAAACAACCTTGACCATAGAAAGAAAAACTGTACTGTGAATATTATTGCCCTCTCTCTTGCTACTAAAATTCTCCTTTTGCACTGTCCTGTTTCAGACATGGGAGCTCCTGTGTGTGGGCAGGTGCTCCAGCCCTGTGCCACTGCTGGTCACATAACCACACACAGGGGACTGGGAGTGTGGAGGAGAGAACACTGCCTTTCATGGAAACACAAAAGTGAGTTCATTCCCTTCTGTGGTTAAAGGTGTAGCTTCTCATCAGATAGTGTGTTATTCATATTGGGTTTTGTAAAGGATAGTCTTCAATACAGATTACTCTAGGAGTGGCCTTAAATATTAACAAAATAAAGTGTAAGGCATGTCAGTTAAAAGCTTGGGGAAGAAAGCTTCTTGGAGTAGGAACCTCCATGTTTACGTCCATCATCAGTGCTTCCATATAGTGTAGCAGTCCAGCTTCTCTGGCCAACTCTTCTTTCAAAACGAAACTTAAAAAAACGCATTTCCATAGGTTTTTCTGGGCATCTCAAGCTCTTTGAACTGACAGATTCAGTGGGATTGGCTGTACATGGAATTTTGTGCTGGCTTGTAGGTGTCATGACACTCAGACATGTATAAACCCCAAACTAGAGGAGACATTAAAAACCTGAGAACAAGCCCACTGCTAGAAAAAAGGCAAAGTGTTTTAACAACTCAGGCCTGGCAGAGAAACAAGCCCTTTAGTGTAGTGGTGGAGAAAATATGGGGTTTTAAAGTCTGCAAATCAAGAAATGCTTTCAAGCCACATTACTTGAGTGGATATGTAAGACTCCAATTGCCTTAGACCAAATTACATGGCCAGGGGATCTCTGAGGTGCAACCAGCTCATGAACATGGGCAGGGTGAAACTCATGTGGAGGGCAGCTGGCAGAGCTTCTCTGCAGCCACAGGTAACACCTGCACTGAGCCTGTGCCAAAGCAAAACAGCCAATCCCTGGTGTCAGAAGTGAAGTGGGTAGGGCAAAAACCCAAGAAGCCCAGAGAGACAAAAAGGAAGGGGAATCTTGAGCATCAAAGGGTTAAATTAAAGTTTGAAGCTTGGCATTAGTTATGAAATACCAAAATTCAAACAATGTTTTGCTAATGAAAAAGTAAATAAATTACCAATTTGCAGGATATCAGACTCAGAAGCATACAGAAACAACATCAATTGAAAGATTTTTTTCTTTTAAATAAGTGAATTAGTAGAGAAAAATCCTACAGTGATGAAGCTCATATTTAAACACAACAGAGGGAGATATTTTCAATGGCTCATAGGAATACAAGGAGATTGAGATATGTTCCAAACACAGGGAAAACAGAGATATCCACAACACAGTATAATCTGAGAAACTCAAATGGGGTTTAATGTGGTTCCCAAACTGCAGAGATCTCATAAACATAGTGATTTCCTTTAGCAGTATAAAACTCTGACATTTGACCAGCCAATTGCCTTGGGGACATTAGCTAAAATAGCCTCAGCTTTAAAATTGAAATATGAACTTCTAAAGGCTTTGGTAGTTGCTTTCCAGTGACACTGAGACAGCTAACATGACTAGTGGCTGCTGCTGGATATATCAGCATCCCTAATTTAGAAATAGGCTGAAGATTTTGGCTGTTGAGCTGCAGACACCCTCTGATCTGGAAATGTTCTTTCCCTTTGCTTTGCACATGTGGGTAGCTCAGCTGCCTTTCACCAACAAGAAGACAGGTATAGTTTTCACCATCTTTTTTGCCTGTCAGGAAGCCAAACACGATTGTCAGTGGTGTGTAGCAGAGTTGTGCTGGGGTGGTGCTGCAGCTCCTCGGGTGTGTGCTCACAAGGGTGATCCCGCAGAGGATGGACCCTTCCATGGCCTGGGGAGGGCTCCTGCAGGGCAGTACAGAGGCTGCTGTTGCCCTCCATGTTTTGGGGAGGAGGCCTCAAGCATTGATGCTCTTAGCTGGCAGGTTTATTATTCCTTTTGCTGGTAGGACACAGTTTGGGTTCCTTTGTGCTGCAGCCTCAGCTCATGAGGGGCAGCCCACTGGGGAGCATACCCTGGGGGAGAGCAGCAGTAACCAGGACAAATGCAATTGTTGGTGGTCTCAGGGGGCTGCAAGTGCTCTCTGTGGGAGCTGTTTGATGTTGTTGGCCCCAAACTGAATCAGGAGGGGAAGGAGGAAACTGCATTCAGCATTCTCTGTATAAGTACATCTGCTAATGACCTGTGCCTGGTAAGGTGTAAATGTATGCACACAGTCAACAAGTGCCCTCTTTATAGACATGCTTGCACACTGTGCTGTGTTTTTATTCAGCATACTCATTTATGATGTTATATTGCTGCAAAGTGTTACCCAGATTAACAGAGAGAAGAGAAATGCTTTTTGTTGCTGCTGGCTTTTCAATACCTAGGAGCAACTAGAATGCTTTAGACTGTGCAGGTGAGCATTTGCTCACCTGTGTGGGTCCCTGACCCATCTCTCCTTTAGCAATCAAATCTGCTGTGGCGATAACTGTGTGATTTTCCTGCTTTTATCCAATATAACAAAGACAACAAGGTAAATCAGCTTATGGGTCATGATGTCTTGCAGCCACTGAGTATGTTGTATTGTGTGCTCTCAGTAGAAAAAGGAAGTAAGGACCTCTTTGGTGGTGTGGTCCTTTCAGTTCCATGGGTTCATTCTCTGCACACGAGCTCTGAATGCACCTGGGTGTCTGTGGTCTTCTTCAGGACAGCATGTGGTAAGGAGAATTGGGGGCAAATTTGATCTTCTCCCAACTTCTCAAATCAAAACAACCAGGACAAACATCACTTCTTCCCCCTTGCTCTCTTCCACCCAGCCTTTGCCTTGCCCCCTATGGCCTTTGCAAACCTGCGTGAGCTGTGGGAGCCCTGGCTGCCTCACTAAAATCCTGCTCTCTGCTGTAGCCTTTAAAAGGGCAACTTCCATGGGCCAGTGGTGGATGTGTTTGCATCACTCTTCTTTTTGCCTTCATACTCTTTCCCTTGGTTCCTTGTCAAACTAAGAAAAGCTCTTGAGAGCCACAGAACAGGGGCAGCTTTGGCCCCAAAGAAATTTAAGTAGCATGTTTCTGTCTGTGCAGACCCCAGACTGCTGCTGTCTGCTGCTGTAAAGTGTCAGACTCCATTGCTTGGTGACTAACAGCAGCAACACTTAACAAAGTTGAGTGAGGATGATGGTTAAGCATTTCTCATCCTAAGGAGCTGCTATGGCAGCTGCAGAAGGCTCCTACAGTCTGGCTGTGCTCTGAATAACCTCTCTCACTATGGTTCACATTAAAAATTTTGATTATCTGTCAGGCTGCTGCTCCCCTTCTCTTCAGCTATCAGAGTTGCAACACTCTGTAGAAGTCATTTACTTGCCAGGGGTACCGTTAGCCCTTTGTGAACAATTAAGCTGAGGTCGGAGGTTGTAATATATCAAATTTGTGGACCATATTAAATTTTATTTTTACTGAAAGGAACTTTTTGTCTCTTTTATCAGGAGGAAAATTAAGCTGTGAACTGGAATTCCATCAGGCTGTCTACTGTAAAGCCTCGTGGCTTTAGAAAAGGGGCAGCAGTGGTCAGAAATGACACCCAAAAGGTAAATTTATTTCTTTTTTATTAAAAAGGATAAGTTATGACCTGTACAGTATATCTTAAAGAAGGAGGGATGTTAACACGATAAACTGCATTTTTCCATTTCTTTTTTAAAGTCTGATCTTGCCAGGCTGGAGAAGTTCTGGATGGGAGGGAAGGGGATGCTAAGCTACCACTGAAGCTGCAGAATATGGCCTTACTCAGCCTCTTTGCCTGCCCCACCACAGAAACTTTTGGTTTTGGTTTATGGAAGAAATGTAGAAAGTTCTCTCCTGGTCTGAAAACAGCATGGAATTGTGAGCTAAATATTCTACCTATCCAATTATAAATGAACAAGCAGCTCAGGATAGGTTTTTGGAAAAGATTTCCTGTTTGATTCTGGACCTGGAAGTTTCTTGAGGTAAAGTTTTTAAAACCTTTGCAAACACCCTCAATCTGGGCCTTTTCTCTCACCAAACCCACCAGAAGTTTTGCCCCTTAGAGATTACTTTCCAAAGTTTTGTTCAGACTTACTGTCTGTGAACTTTTGCCATTCTAAATCATTATCATTCAATAAATGGAAACAATGTTATTATAAAGCTAAACTACAGTGAAGCCCTGTGTTGTTCACTTGTTTCCAGAGAACAGAGATTTTGGGATACCTGGTCAGCACCCAGCCAGGCTGAAGCAGCCTTTCACCTCTCTGGGGCTGTACTTTATAAATTAGATTGTTTAGATTTTCTTCTGGACCTACACATACAAGTGTGTGCTTGTTCTCTTCCTATAAGATAACCCTTCCTGTCCTGCACATAAATCAAAGCCCATGTGTGAGGCTGAGGAGCCTGAGCTGATCTTGTCACTCCTTACACAACCTGCTCCCTCTGCACAGGTTTGGCCACCTTTGGGTTACCCACAGACGTGGTTGATTTTGTGCACAGTGCCTGATGGTATCAAATTAGGCTGCAAACATCCAAGAACCTTTTATTTTTCTGTAGGATTAAAGGATTGCCCTGCTATATTTGGCGTGGGTTTCTCCTCCCCTCTGTGCTGCACAGTGTTGTGTTCCACTCATCCATATCTCCTGTGTTTCCACCCTGAAGAAGGCGGAATTTCAACAGCAAGAAAATGGATTCTATTGTGCTCTGCATAATTTGAAAAACACCCTGTGGGATGAATTGTGCAATTTTAATATTCATTATCTCAAATGCAGACAATAGAATAGACCTTAGTAGGAAGGACTGATTAGCAGATTACTGTTCAACTTGGCACATTATTTGATGATAAGTGGGTAAAACAGTTTTTCAGGACCTGAGTTTTTGGTATTAAAAAATGAAATGTAATTGCTCTGTGGGAACCATTCTTCAGTAAACATACATGGGAGCTCACAGACCATGCACAGGTAGAACTGACTTTGTAACTCTTGGGCCTTACAGGTTCAGCAGATGAGACCAAGGGATTTCTGCTGCTCCCTCCAACTCTAAATGAAAGACTGGAGAAGGGGAGCATGAAATCAGTCCACAAACTAAATGGTAATGTTTTAATTACAATTCCATTGTTATTCTTCTTATTTGTCTATTTGTAATTGTGTAGTTTGCATATTCGTTCCTCTCTTTCTCAAAAAGGTTTTGTTGTTGTGGTGTGGTTTGTTTTGTTTGGCAAAAGTTTGACTCCAAAAAGAGGATAAACTTGTCATTAAAAGGCTATAAGGGAAAGAAAGAAATAAAAAAAGGGCTGGTTTTCCTACATTCAAAGACTTCTGTGGGATAAGGACACAAGGCGGATATAATTTTGTAGAAATAGAGACACTAAGATTTTTGTAGACAAGAGCAAATGAAATTATGTTTGGCAGCATGATTAAGGAGTGTGATAAAATTTAGCCAAGCAAAAAACTCTTGTAACCGTCACCCACATGCATTTAAAGTAACCTGATAATTTTTATAAAGGTTGTAGTACTTGACAGTTCCTTTCTTCAAGTGAAGTCTTCTGGGTTATTCATTCTGTTAAAAACTTCAGTAAAATGCAGCACTACATGCTGGCTTAGTTCCTTTCCCATAGAAGACAATATTCCACATCTTTTTGTTTCTTTTTTTTTTAGCAAATAACATGTAATTAGTAGAATTCCAGTTCCTGTGAAAGAGAGAAGATGCTTTTACTTCACACAGCCATCTAAAGGAAGTAAGTTCATCTCCTTGTAGAAACACTGTAACAGCTACAACCTTCTGGACCAATTCTTTATGTCCTCCTGTCAAACATTATTCTTACTACATGGACACTTGTCAGGGTTTGGTGTCAGAGTGCCTCAGACTCATAAGAGCCTGCTGAGACAGTGCACAAAGCTGTCATTTCCATGGCTGCTTTGGTAGGAACTGCGGCTCTGCCTCTTGTTCTGAGGTCAGGATGGGCAGTGTGAGAGGGTTTCTTCAGGCCTAAGCCAACCTCAGGTGTGGGAGATGCACAGGAACTGAAGCAGACTGGGGTGGTGCCTGAGCAGAGACCAGGGCTTGGGAAAGATTGACCTGAGGAACATTTTCTTTCATGATAAAGTTCAAGTAGCAGTCAGTTCAAGCAGCACAAGCAGCAGCCTCTGATGCCTGGCTACAATTGCAGTGTTCTGTGCACCTACCACACAAGACCAGGGAGCAGGGGGACTCCACTGCAGCCTTCACTCGTGTAACCTGTCTGCAGCTGTCCCTAGACATGCTGGAAAGCAAGTCCCCATCACAGGTATTTCCTGGTGCCATCAGATGATGAGTAGTGACTGCCAAGGCTGAGAAAAGAACAGGCTACAGCAGACAATATTTAATAAGTGCATCCTGAGATTTTTCAGTTGTTTCCATACTTACGTATAATATATTTTAAAATAGCTGTGATTGCCTATCTACTTTTTTCCCCTAGTTTATGCTGTCTCTGGGCCTGAGAACTTTGTCTTTCCATTGTGTGCTGTCTCACAGGCATAGCATAATGAAAAACCAATCCCCTTGCTTCTAGTTAATGAGTAGTCTCTAGTTTTTGGGGTTTTTTTTCAGGCAAGAATGTTAAAGAAAGCCCAGCTTTCAGCTATTAAAAATATTCAATGACATTTATGACAGATTTTCCACTTCTTCTTTCCTGCTGCACATAATCTTCAAGATCATTAAAGGGAAATTCTGAGATTTTCCATGCTCTGTGCTAATGTAGCACTTGTTTCATAATGAAGCTTGAAATGGTGGGTTTTTTCTCTGCACATGATTAATGCTAAAGTCCACATCCTTATCTGATAGAAAACACCAAGAACTCCACTGGAGTAAATGAAGTTAGGGTAATTTGCATCAGTTGAGAATGTGGCCCTGTATTCTGGCTGACATTATCCTGCCTGCTACCATACAGACATCAGCTGGGGTGCTGTTGTTTCACTCCTACGTGGCATAGGAAGGGTCTCAGTGGGAGAGAATGAAAGTGGAGAATGGTCTTTGCCAGCCCAAGTTAGCAATAAGCTATCTGAAGTATAGGACGATTGAAATAAAGAGGAAAACTCACCATGACACAGTGAGGTGCAACTGAAACGACCTGAACTGGGTCAGGTTGCTCTGTTTTGTGTTACTCCAGAGGGATCAGTGCTCAGAGGAATTCCCCCAGCCCATCTCTGTGATGAGGGATGGGAAATTTCTCCCGGGTCCTGGGGTTTTCAGGTTAAACTAAACTGCTTAGGGGCTGTACTCAAAGCCATGTGGAGGCTCTAACTACTACTGTGTAAAATGCCCTGCTCCTCAGGTGGAGCTGGCAGGAACCAGTTCTTCAGCTGCAACGTTGGCTTTCTATTTGCATTTGGATGGAAACCAAGAGGTTGTTTTTTTCTCTCTGACTTTGAATAGAAGTCTCTCTCCTCCTTTAAGCTGCCCTACTTCTTAAGCAGTGATGCTGTTTGCAGTGCTGTAGCTACCTGGCTCTGGGCTTTTGTTTCAGAACACTTGTGCCATAACATTCCCCTCTGGAGGTGTCTTGCTAGAGGCACTGTCTCCCCTCCAGTCCCGAGGAGAACATGTCATGTCTCTGTGGCACAATGGAAACTTCTGGGGTTGTCATTCTGTCCAGCATGACTGAAATAGCTGTAAAATATGATGTGCATTTTTAGTAGGTTACAGCTGTGTTCTGTGAGCTGAAGGAAGAGAGCGTATACAGCAAAATAGGTAAAGTTTTTTACTCAATTTTTTACCCCAAATCAATTTTTGCAGTAGTTTTTCACAAGTAATCTTCAGTTAAATAAAACTTTATAAATATTCGATCTAGGCATTGTTTAAATCAGAACAGAATTCCTGTTGAATTGAAGGAGGTCAGACTGGGGCTCCAAGTGAAAATCAATACAGTTTTTAGCTCCTTTCTCCTTCTTGCCCGATGCAGCACTTACACATAAGAAAGTTGGCCAGCTGTGAGCTGGTGATTCAAGAAGGATGGGTATGCTTCAGAAACCATTGCTCCAGCTGTCTCAGGCTGTTCTGGTGAGCCAGAGGTTTGAGCTCTTCAGCCCAAGGATCGAGAATTACAAATGTGTGCTGAAATAGAAGCCAGAGTTCAGGGTGAGGACACAGCAGAACAAAGACCATTGCTGTGGGAGAATTATAATAAATGGCATGAAACAATGCATGATCATTTTAAATTCTTGCCAAATGTGACTTGTGATTGTCACTTTTCTTGGGAATATGGTCTGCTACAAAAACCAAAACAAACTCCAAAAGAGAACCCAAACAAAAAAACTCCAAACCAAATGACAAAAACAAAGCCAACCCAAAAAAAACCGCCAAACCAAAAAATCCCCAAAAACAAAGAAAAAAAGGAGAGAAGCTGGTGATTCTTTGGAATTAAAGGTTTAGGATATGACATGGGGAATTAGACATGGGCCTCCTTTTAGCAAGAACGTTGACCTCCATGCATAGTTCTGAAAATAAACCCTCTCTCCTGCTCAGCTGGATTTTTTTCTTCCACTGAAGAACAAGCACAGATGTCACCAGGGAAGAGAGTAGATCTCATGATTGGAAACTTTTGATGTCATTTTCAATGCAGTTGTAAACCCGAGTGTTGACATGTAGGTGTCCACGCCCAGGATATTTACAAACCAAGATCTGTGTGTGCCTAGTTTTTATGGTGGCAATAAAACATTGCCGAATGTTTCATGGTAAATTTTTAGGCTTCATCAATTATTGCTAAAAAGAGGGGTAAAAAGGCAACTTTAGCAGAATTGAGACTGTAATCCATTAAAAAAGCCTGGTTTTTACCATGGATTTAGAGTGAAAAAGCTGTTCTCTAACAGTCTGGACCCTTCAACAATGTTTATCATAAACATGTAGTTTTGGAAGGTAGCTCCTCTGAAGTCTGGGCAAGTGATGATGACGCTCTGAAGTCAATAGGAAGGTAAGGTGGCAGTAGAGCCTAGTGTGTAGAATACAAAACTGGGACACTCAAGCCCCACTGCAGCACTGGGTGTGATTTGGATTCTCTCAGCCTCAGTTTCCTCCTGTGTAAACAGCAATGATCTCTTTTGTCAAGTTCTTTGAGGTCTGCAGAAGAGAAGTACTGTAAAAAGCCTTGCTTGCTATTATGCATATCTTCAAAACAAAGCTTAATGCTTCAGCTCTTTGCTGGGCTGGGTGAGTGTGCTTAGCACTTTGTGTGATCAAGCTGTAGATTACATAGGCAGTGGTTTGTAATAAGAGCCTTATCAGTAACAAAAACCCTTCTGTCATTATCAGACAAGCAACAATCGCATTTTAAAATGGTTGCCAAATGTGTTTATTTGAAGACGGTTGTTTCTACCATGGCTCAAACCATTGTGTGGCAAGTGTTCAATTGCTTCCCACTAAAGCCAACCTTTATAGCTTGGAAAACTCTGTTAGATAAATGTCACTTTCTGCCATAATTTGTGGAATCAATACAAACTGAGTCAAAGAATCACAAACAGTAATGTGAAAATAAAATGATCTGTGTTATGGTTTTTAAGTAAATGATGATAAACTAATAAATGCCATTAGCTGCTGCCATTACTTTGTTGAATTTAGCTGATGTTACTGTGTTGACTTTAAAAGCTATCAGCTTAACTATATAAATCCATTTGACATGTCTTTATTCAGATAAAACTTTAATACTGCAAGTGTAGCAAATTAGATGCAAATGCTCTTTTTATTTTAAGTATATTTAAAGCTGCCTTTTCAATGCAAATTTTACAGGAAATCTCAACAAGCTAGGACAGACATCTTAGCTGTCAGCGTGCAGCACTTTCATTTCGGTCTCAGGCATGAGAGCTGCGTTTTTTCCCTGCAGACTGAGATAATTAAAACTACAGAGAGATGGTTTTAAATATACATGATACACAGTTACTTAAATTGTGGGATAATGCATAAATGCAGCCCTTAACATTTTTTGATAGCACAACACTGACCAGATAACATAGCAGAGTGGATTCTAGAAAAAAAATCCTTGTGTAAACAGTTTAATGTTTCGGGTTGTTTTTCTTTTTTTATTTTTTTCTTTCCTTTCTTTTCACTTGAATTATTGTGGAGGCACAGAAATACCAGTTCAAAATCTGGTCTGTGAATGCCCTCATTAAAAAGATACTGATAGTATTAACTTTTTTTTTTCTTTTTTTAATTATGCGTTAACTTCTTTGTTTTTGAGCAGTCCATAACCTCCTTGGAATACATATCTATTTCAGCTTTCATTTGCTGAACCCCCTGAATGAGTTTATCCAAACAATGTGAATTTACTCAGATCTTTTTAAAATCCCACATCTCTTGTGGTTGATAAAGCTGACTTTAGCTAAGAAGAGTTGGATCAGGGTGATTTAAATTTCACAGTGAAAATGATAAGGGCTTTACTAGAAATAATAAGCACATTCAAATACTGTCATGGGCAAACAGTGGAATGTGCAGTGAGAAATTTGGCAAGGCTAGTCTTTTTCAGTGTTGATTTAATGAAGTAATGGATAGTAAAATAGAAAAAAAAGAGGCTTGCATTCAGAGGTAAACTTATGTTAATTCCCTATCAGTAGTTTTATAAAGCTTTATTCATTAAAAAGCAGCATTAATGCTCTAATAACTTTTAAAATGTCACGCTGTTTAAAAACAACAAAAACCCAAAACCAACCCACCAGCCAGGGAAGAAGAGTCGTGTCTTTTGGCAGCTCTCTACAAAGTGGCTGAGTGATACCCTATTATTGTCAGGAACCACACGTCAGTTTTTGAGCCTGAGGATGACTTGTGTTTCAGAGGGGAAAAAAAAGAAAAAAAATGTAAAAGCTCATATCCATTTAAGCTCCAGGGCAAACAATAATTGTCCCCAGTTTAAAATCGTTTTGAACATTTGCTTGTCGACTTAAAGAACACAGAGCCTCACCTTTCTCACTCAAATGGTGCCCGGAATCTGCACAGCCCCAGGTGCAGAGGAAGGCTTGTCTGGAGATCTTGCAGGACCAAAGGATCTATGAATCCAGAGGTGCTTTTGAGTGATGACGGCTGTATTGGCCATGGCTGTGGACTAGCATAGGGAGAAGGGCAGGAGAGGGGCAGGAGCAGCCAGGAGAAGACAAAGTTATTTTTCGAGGCACTCTTTCGGATGCCTTATTCCCTTCATTAACAGGGTTTGTGTACAGCAGGGAACTGGCATGCAGAATTAGTGTGGTCTGATGAGTGAGGCATTTGGGAAAAAAAAAAAAAAAAAAAAAGCAAATCGCTTTCAAGAAGAGGCGAGGGAGAAGAAAAGGGAAGAAGCATCACTGTTGCCAAAGGGCTGAGGTTAAGAATCCCTCTGTGCAATTTAACAGTTTTTAATTCCTACATTTTAATGCCTCGCAGGCCATTGTGTCAGCCTACTTTAGCTCCTTCAAGGAGCCATCTCAGCGCTGCCAAGTGGATTAGCTCCCGGAGGGGCGGCCGGCTCCCCCCGCCCGGGATCGCATCCGCATCCTCATCCATCCCCGCGGGCTCGCTGCCCCGAGCGCTGCCCCGCTCCGCCCCCGCCTCTGGGCTCCCGAACTGCCGCACCAAGCGCTGCCTGACAGCCTCGACGTGCGATACGCTCTGCATTTCACAGGTGCCCCTATGATCCTCCTTTTCCTTTTCTTTTTTTTTTTTTTTTTCACTCGAGGAAAGTGGTAAAAATCTAATAGAAGGCTTCCTTCCATCAGCGCAGCGGAGAAGTGGTCATTAGCAGACACGGAGAGATCAATATTCCTGCCCAACCTTTCTGGTTGCAGTTCCAGTCAGTAATTATATAGCTGTTATGAACCCATGAATATCGTGTATAAGGAAAAACTAATCTCCTCAAAACAGCTTATTTCTTTAGTTAATGACCGGAGAACTACAACTGACTTTGTCACTGACAACTTCTTCATGTTTGCTGCACAGACTTTGTAGGAATAAAATTATTCTAAGGTTAAAAACAGGAACAAAACAAACAAACAAAAAAACCCAACCAAAACCTTATGAGGTAAAATTCCCCCATCCACCATCACACACATATTTCCTGCATTTGGCTCATTACTGGACAAGTATGTCCTTTAAGACCCAGAGATTAATGAGCCATTTTACGAGACTAATACATTTTAAATTTTAACACTGGAGTTTGCATATATAATTGTACAATTATACGTTCGTTTAGATTTTTTAAAGATAACTAATCACAGGTGACTAGAACTGTGTGAAAAGGCAGAATTTATGTTTCTCCTGCTGTAGGAGTACTAAATCATGCAGGAATTGAAATTGTTTTCCATATGACAGATAGCTCAGGCAAGATTAGTCAGTCACTGTTTCAGATATAATGCTTTTTTTATTATGCATACTTGATGTGGGACTATTATATTTGTAACATATATTTCTGCATGCAGCAAATTAACTATTATGTAATGCAAGGACCAAGAAAGAATATCATTAGTTCTTGCTATCCCGCAGGTTTGAGCAGCTGGTGAAATATATACCAGTCATCCAACAGCTAGCTTCGTGTTAACATGTATAACAAAGCCTGAACGATTCCTGTTTGACAGAACTTTACCATGTAGTAATAAATAAGGCTGAATTATTGATGGCGAATAACTGCTAATATTATTATGACCTCAATTAAGTGCTTTTTTTCAGACACATTAGCAACAAAAGGTCTTCTCTTTGCTCATTGCTATTTTTTTCAAGTTCCACTTTGCATTAAAATCGAATTGATCAAACCTATTTGCCATTTCGCTGTAAGTGGGTAACCGTAATGGGTAATCTATCAGCATGGTGCTCCCCTTAAAGCTATTAACACCTTTTGTTGTTTTACTCAAGTTTCTAAACGTGCTGAGAGGTTCAAAAAGGCAAACCCTACAATCTGTTAGGATTGCACAGAGCTGTGACTTGTGGCACTCTTTTAATTACCATACTTTTTTAACTCTACGGTTAAATACTGATATTTCTGACACTAAGTAAGTCTTTATTTACTTACGAAGCTGTGAGACAGCTAAATTAAAGCTGATTAGCAAGATGGCAGCTCTGCTGCTTGCAGCTGAGGTGAGTATAGCTGCAGCATGGCATCTCCCCTCAGCTCCCTGCTTGACTCTTAGTCACTGGGGCTGATATCACTCAGCAGCAAGACAAATAAAGGGAGCTTAGAGTTTTTCACCCTTTGGCAAATTGGCAAATTGTGTTAGTTACATGTACAGTGTGGTGCAGTCTGTTTGCAAGGGAGCTTTATAAAAGGCAGAAGGAGTTAATTTCTGGGGACAGGCTGTGTAGTGTGGATGCTTGGGGAGGTGCGGGATTACACTCATTAAAAAAGTAAAGAGCTAATGAAATAATCAGAGGAAGACTGAATAAACTGGAGAACACAAATATGGACCAGCTGTCTCAGCAAGGTTGTCTCTCCTTCCACTTGAGTCTGTTGAAGATGGCTGCCCTTCTGGAACCATTCCTCAGGTTTGAGCATCTCGATTTTGGAGTTGCCTTACTAATATTTGTATGGAGCTGAATGGCAAAACCTGGAGGAGGTTCCTCGTTTACCTGCTCAAGTCAAGTCTAGGCTAAGAGCCCTGGTGGTATAAGGTTAATGCAATGGCCAAGTCAAAGTGTGTGGTGCCTGTGTTGATCAGCACAAAACCCTGGTAAGGTTCTTGGTGAAAATCTCAACACAAAAGCCTGGACAGAACAAGCAGGGGAAACCTTTATTCCTGCACGTGCTGTTTATATTTTTAATTTTTTTTTTACTTTGTGGTTTGTTGGATTTTTTTTTGGTTTTTGGGGTTTGGTTTTTTTTTTGTGTATGTGCGTGTGAAGGTGATGGTATTGTAGTTTGTTCTTGGTTTTGTTTTTTGTTTTTAATCTTTTCTGTTCCACTGCGCCTCTAGTATCTTTAATGAGTTTGTCCTAGGCATGGAGAAGCCCAGCTGGGGATGTGTTCCCTCAATGGATTGTGTAATGGGAAGGAGCTGCTGCCAGCCCAGAGCAGAAGCTCCTGTTCCACTGTGGCTTCAGCAGAAGTGGGAGCACCTCGGTGGAAACCTCTGTACAGGGTTTGTACACTGCATGTGTGTTTGGTGGGAGAGCACAGTTGGTGTTCCATAACAGGCAAAGGACAATGTCCCTGCCTAGCAATTGAAATGCAGCCTGGGGACCATGCAAGCCTGGTGCCTGTGACACTTCATGAAAGGGTGAGAGTCTTGTGAGTTCATTCATAGCTATTCTTACATCAAATTCTCTTATTTGCAGTGTCATGAATGAAGGCAGAGATCCCATTGCTGGCACAAGAAGAGTCAATGGTACTGATTTAAGCCAGGTTACACCTTTTACAATGTTCATGTCAGCTGTGGTTTGGGCCCTTTTGCTTCTACTTAGAGTGAGTCAAAAGCAGGGTGAAATGTAGGAATATTTGTGTTGGCTTCAAAACATGATTGAAGATAAATTGCTGTTAAGCTCCATTTCTGTCTAGCTGTTGATACATGTAATAAGGCAAATTAATTAAGAGCTTATACTCACAATATATAGGGATTTCAATTGTTTTAAAGTGGTAGTTAGTCTTTCAGCAGCTAGAGGATACACACGCCTGAGTTATTCTAGTAGATCAGTGCTTCCAGAAGCATATGTTTAGTTTACCACACTTGCAGTTTCTTCATGTCAATCACCTTTTGTGCATTTTTATCATGCGTTGAACAAACTAAAACTGTCCTTTGCCCATTTTATGAGTGTCCTGCAAAGCAGGGAATGAAGTGGGTTGATGACAGCTCATCCATCTCACTGTTTTTGAAAGGGATTCTCCTACTGGACATCATGCAGAGCAGTGCTTTTTTGAAGCCCACCCACCTAGTACTAGTCCCCCTTCAGATGTGATTGTATTTCCCTGAGGCACTTCTTGGAGTGGTAAATGTGCATCATCAAACAGCAGATTTCATAATGGTATATAGTGATGTTGACTTTCCTGATGCTTCACTTGCTGTTGTCTTAATGTAGGCTGTCGCTCGTATGTCAGCTGGAAACAAAAATCAATAAGCAATGAGAATGGGAGTGAAGGGGAAACAAAGAAACAAAATGATGAACAAGAATTCGGTATCTTCCCTCATAAACTTTATTCAACTGGTGTGTTTTACCATTTCACAGGATCTGCAGATAATCCCCACAGTCTCTCAGAGTCTCAGAACTCTTCCCATTTCACGAAGAAGGAAACTAAGGCACAGTGGGCAGAAACTGCTCCAGCTCCTCAGATTTACCTCCAATAACCTGAAACAATTTGTTCAAGGGCGCTCAGAATCTGGGTAATTATTCATGTCAACCAACTCCTTGTTCCCAAACCATCTGTACCCAGGCTTCCTAGGCCTATGTGTTTTTGAGGGTGTGATATGACACACATATATTATGAGGGTATAATATGACACACATATTTAGTCAGCTGGCAATTTTAAAGGAAGAAACGCTATTATTTAAGAAACATTAGAGGTGTCTAGCACGCTCTTGATGCTGTCTGCTCGGTCGTTTGCCCCTGTTTAGGTGTGTGAGGTGGGCAGTGTCTCGTTCTCCCAGCAGTGGAGGAGCCGCAGTGTTTTGGGCATCCTCACCCGCTCGGAGCATCCTCACCGCCGGGCGGGAGGGACCGGCAGCGCCGAAAGCCCGCTCGGACAGAGCAGACGGGGAGGGAGATCCTTCGTGAAAGCACCGCGGCGGCCACAGCTGTGATTGAGTGCTCGGCCCTTCAGTCCCTACTGCTGCGGTCTGTCCGTCCGTCATGCGGTATTGTTTACTCACAATTAAACTCTTTGCCGTTAATTTCCCTCTCTGACGCTGAATCGGTCACACGGCCCCGGCTGGTAGAGCCCGGGCAGATGTGTTCTGCACACTTGTGTGAGCAGGGCTGGGCAGGCAGCAGCTCCCGGCCCCGCTCCCAACCCCGCCCGGCCGCCGGCGCGGAGCTGCGGCGTGGGAAGCGCTGATTCTTGTCAGCCTAAATTTCACACCGGAGATAACAAACGCTTGGAAGCCAGGCACTGCTCGGAGGAGATAAACGCATTTTCCCCCATTAATTAAAACGTATCTGTAAATTTAAGCGGAGATGGTGGCTATAATAAGTTTTGAAGCGGTGACAAATGTCAGCAGCAAAAGGCCTGAGATAAGACCGTGTCAGGTCCCCGTGCGGTGATATGTGTGTGCCCTCACCCCTAGCAAGCTGGAGCATC
This sequence comes from Agelaius phoeniceus, assembly GCF_051311805.1. Lineage (NCBI taxonomy): Eukaryota > Metazoa > Chordata > Aves > Passeriformes > Icteridae > Agelaius > Agelaius phoeniceus. Next base: position 11,880,487 of record NC_135276.1, read on the forward strand.
ACACGGGTCAGGGGCTGTGGCTGACACCAGGCAGTTCAAGTAGCCTGTAAGAGGGGTTCTGGGGAAGGAGAGAAAGCCCTACTACAAGTGTGGTTTGTGCTCATCTCATTCGTAACTTGGGGGCTTTCAGTGATTTGGAATATTTGGTATTTCCCTAAACTTCTCTCTTGATTCTTTGGCCTCAAAGAAAATACTTCAATACAAGCTGTGTATATTGGTGTGTCCAACATACCTGTTCTAAAACTGAAGTGATGTTAGCCTCTAGAATATTCGTGGATTTCTTTATAAACTTCCTTTGTTCTCCCTCAGCCCTTTGCTGGTCACATCAGGGACACTGTAGGCAATTATTTGAAGCATCCCTAACCTATTCTGTGTGGCATTTCTGGTACAATGTGTGGGTGTCTTTTATGTTAAACACAAGAATGTTAAAGAAAATTGGGAAGAAAACAGTGGCAGTGGGATTCCATTCCTTGCTGGAGGTGGATACCAGCAATGGTTAGAAGTGCCTGATCTTGACTCAGTTAACACTGGAATTGTCTTGTAGCTTTTATTCCCATTCTCTATATCAAGGTATGTGATACATTATTTGGGTCCAGTTTTGCTAACTGGATTGCAGCTGGGGGATTCTGGGTGGAAGCTGTTCCTGGCCCAGCTGTCCCTGTAGCTCTAATGCTGCACTATTTTCTCCTTGAAGAACAAGAACAGAGACAGGGACATGCCTAGGAATGCACATCCAGCTTCTCAGGAGAAAAAAGGTATCTTTCCTTCTTCCTTTATCATCCCTACTGAACTTGCCAGAAATGTTTACCATGGAGGTAAAGATTTGTGTCTTCTTTCATGATAGAGACCATCTCATTCAGCTAAGTGCTGAGGATTTAAAGACTTTTGAATGCTCCTGACTTATTCTTTGTTTAAAGCAGTGACTGAAAGGGATAAGTATGCTGGTCCCCATTTGGACCTGTGGGCCACCCATTCTGGTATTACAAACAGATGGTTTAATTTGATTTTCTGAGTATTTGTGTACCAAACCAGGAACTCCATCTCTAGTTCTTTGGCTTAAGGCTCTGTGACCAGGTCTTTAGGACTTATTTGGCTGGTTATTAGGTATGAAGTCTTGCTTTGTTGGTTGGGTTTTTTCTGGTTTGTTTGGGGCTTTTTTGGTAATATTTATATGCATGTGACTATAGGAGGTACTCAAAAGAGCAAACTCTGCAAGCCTTTTCTGATGGGGTCATTGTGGTTTTGTGAGGCATCAGTACAAAAGATGGCAAAAAAATTGAAACAGTATACATTTAGAATCCCTAAATTCCCCCAGATGTAGGTGGGAATCAAGTGGTCATTCTTAACATCTGAATTTTTAAACTTTTTTTTTCTTATATTAGATTAGCTCCTGTTACGTAGTAATTATCTAAAATATCATTACATAATTTGATACTATTTTCAACTCAAAACATTAATAAAGTACATATTTCAATTATTTAAATCTAACTGCATTAATAATTCAAAGTGAACATGTTATTTGATCAAGTTCCTTATTTCTGTAATTGCAGTGTATCCACAACCATGTTCAAACGTCTTTAAATTTATTACTAGAGAAATACATTGTGCATATTTTTGTCACAGAATTGATCATAATGTTGAAACTTTTATCTGGAACATAGGTGGCTTATTTCAGACTGTCTAAATAAATCGAAGTATATTGTGCCTTTTCTTGTAAGGCAAGTCTTATAAATACTGTACAAATTTAGAATCTGGTTTCAATAAGTGGCTGTGTTGTACTGATTTGCCTTTTAAATTCACTTTTGGTGAAAACCAGTAAACAACTACTTATTTTTGCACTCACTTTCCATTGGTTTCAGTTTTTCAAAAATGTGTAAAGACCACATGAAAGGATAAGGTGCTTGCCTTGCTGTCCTGTAACCATGTGTCATGTGTAACTTCTGCTCTGCAAGTTGTCTTTTCATTCACTTCCAAATTAAAGACAGGGAGTGAGGTGTAGTGCAGGTGCCACCTATGCTGTGTCAGTTCACTAAACCCCAGGCTGTGCTTTAAAGTAAGCAAGGTATTCACTAATTTTAGTTTCTGTAGAGCTCCTAGGATGATCACTGGCCTATTGTAGATGTTCATGATGTTTCATATTTTCATAAGTTTATGATCAGTCACCTAAAAAAAGTGATACCACCAACTTTCCCTGCCTGGGAAGCTGACAGTGTGCACTACACACTTGTCCCTTGGTGATGTATTCGGCAGTGATAACTACTTTTTAAAGATTGGATTTAGCAACCCTAGTGACATTTCCTAAAGTGACCTTAGAACGAGATGCTCGGTGAGAGGCACCACCCCAAAGGTCAGAGCTCCTGGACAGCTGCTGCCAGCTGTGCCCGGCTCCAGCCAGTGCCATGGAATGCCAGGGTCTGCCCTGATGGGACACGGGCAGCAGAGCCACTGCTGTGTCAGCCCCTCTTTGCTGCGGGACAATTACGGGACATTAATCCTTTTGAAATGCCCTTCCTAATTCTTGCAGTTTTGTTCCAAGTTTCTCCTCCCTCGAAGCCTACACATTTTATTAGGTATTGTGAGTGGCTACACCTGCAGTTTTAAATGACTAACACAAATGTTATAATGGTGGCCATCAGTCAAAGAAAAAGTTCAGAGTTCAAAGGTCGGTCTTTTGTAACTGGCGAGGAAGAGCTAGTGGATAATAGCTTGTTAGTGTTATTTACCTCATTCAGCTGAAAAACTTTCTGTTGTGTAAAGACATTTACGTGGGCAATTCTGGGCATTGTCATTTGAATAGGGGTTAAATTATTCTCTTTTGTCATTAAGTGATCCTTGATTGGCAATCCATTACACAATGGGTGATCATTAAGGGAAGGCCATAAAACTGTTACACCATTTAAGAATGAATGGTGAATGAAGCCAGATATCTCCAAGACCTGTCGTTCCCCCAGCCCCCAGACTACAGCTGCTGGAGAAGCAATTTAAAGCAGAAAGGACTTGGAACAATTGTAACAGTCACTTATTCCCTAATTTTGTTTTGAAAATATTGACACTGAGGTGAACAGTAGATAAGCCTGCTTATGGCTACCTAGAGTGTGTTTAGTATTGTCAGGTCTCCTGATTTTATTGTATCAGGGTAAGCATGAGCTAGGTTGCTCTGTTTAAAACAGTCTGGGTACTGAGAATGTATCAGAACATCAGTCTTAGAAATGAAAACAAACCGTGGTATAGTAATTTCAGAGAAATTATGAAAATGAGGCAGAAACCCAAATCAAAGAACTCGAGAACTGGCTGACACAGAAGGAAGTGCAACGTGCTTGGTGAAATTGCCTCCAAACCCAGATGTTAGTGGTGCTCTAGGCCTGAGCCATGGCTTTTGTGGGCCCTAGACTGATGGCTGCTAATCAGACCCAGATGTTTTCAACCTTAAGTTTTCTGTCAAGGGACAGACATGACAGGCTTTTCAGTCTACTGTAAATCACTTCAATTGCTGTGATGTTTAAGGTAGGCCAGAGCCAAGACTGTTCAGTGCATACTTCCTAGGCACTGGTTCTGTGTAGGTAGAGCTCTCTGTCCCCAGTATGGTCCTGGCTCCTGTTCTGCCTCCCCCGATCTATTTCACCCCACTGGAGGAGCAGGGAGGCTCAGGGGAGGAACATGTGGCTCAGACAGGACAGCTCTCTGGTCTTGACTTGCCTCAAGTTAAGTTGTCATAGGACCAACACGAGGAAGTTCTCATGCTGTAGCAAAGTGATGGCTTCCAGCCAGTTTTACCTGGCTTTACCATCCCCAGCCTCTGCAGTTACAATGCCCTAGGTCACCCCTGGGGACTGGGTTTTCCAGCAGCTGTCCAGACAGTTTCACCCATGCTCTTGGGAATGGTGATTTTTCCATGACTCAAAAGCCAATGTAGCATTTAACTAAAACTCCAGAGCTAATTAACTGCCTTGCTTCTTTATATTCCAATTACAATTGTGGCTCAACCCACTTGAGAAGGAGCCTGTTACGTGGCCTGCAAGGAGACTTACTTTTTCAACTACAATTAAAGAGAGGATTCTTTCCCAGTAATTGAAGATGTGCTGCTGCAAGCTGTGAAAGCAGGCTATAAACAGCCCACTGTGTGCTGGGGAAACTGTGAGCTGAGGCAGGCTCTGCCTGAGCTTTTCAAAGCCCCAGATGCAGAGTTAGACACCCAGTCTGCAGACACTCACTCCTTTGCTTGACTGGGAAGGATCCATTGTCTTCAGGGCCTTTGGAGAGTACCATGGTGACAAGTGTATGAGATCAGATGTTATGCTGTAAATCTGCCTTTAAAAGGGGAAAAAAGAAAGGAAATAGGAAAACATCCATGTTTTTACATTGAAGTTCCAGCCTACCAATAGTCAAAGATGTTTTGAATACCAACAGACAAAGCTGTTTTAATACATTCTGTGTATTTTCCAACATCTGAATTTCTCTTTAAGCTTGTACTAGGTAAATGTTACTCAGTTGCCCTTTTAGAAAACAACAATTTGACTTTTTTCCCCTCTTTGTATTCTGACAAATATTGGTCTTGATGAGTGTTAAGGGAGTAAAAACGCTAAACATCAAAGTGCTCATTATCAACCAGCCAGCTGCACTCGCCCCTGCACCTCCTCATCACACACAAACCTGATCTTTTCTGTGGGGACCATCTCCCCCTGAGACACAGAACAAGTTCTTCTCTATGCTAACAGTGCACAACATTGTCAAATGATGTGTAATGATTTTATAATGTGAACTAATGCCACTAGGGACTGAACTGAGACTTCTGATTTCATTACACTCAGTGCTGAGACTGGTTTGGAATATGAATTTGGGGCAAAGATAAAAGGCTATGTTGGTGTCCTTTACCTATCAACCAACCCTCTACCAGTATTACTTGACATGGATCCAGACAAGGATCCCACCTCATATATCTCAGGGAAAAATATTTGTGATTGACATGTGTTTCTATCAAACACCATGAGTGCTAAAAAGTACCTTTTACATGCCATGATTGAAATCTTAGCATAAGTCAGAAGAAACTTCATCTCTGTGTCAGAATCAGCCCCTGGCTGGCCAAGATGATGTTCCTAAAAGCTGCTGTTGACTAATGCTGGTCTGCAGTTTTTGTGTTATAACACTTAAAGGTGAGATTTTGCTCTTTCAGTTTGTTTGTAATTAAAATAGATGTATTAGTTAACCTCTAATTTATAGGTAGCTCCAGAAACATAAAGGCAATACACTGTGCCCTAGATTTATGATCTATTTTGTTGAACTGAATAAAACCTTTTTATACAGTGACAGAAACATAACTAGAGTAGCAAATGGTGCTCCTTTACCTATTATTATCTGTGTTACCGTGAAGCCTAGGATACCTGTCTGATTTAAGTTATTTCATCTTTCTGTGTCCTAGGAGACTGTGAAAAATAGAAAAAAATGCCATAACATTTTTCTCCAGAATGGATAATATGGGAATTAGCTTCCTTTTTCATTCTGATGTAAGGGAAAAAAAAAAAAAAAACAAAAAACCCAGGCTTTCAGTCAAATTCTCATCTACTGTAAGTATGTCTGGTTCTATTGTTTTCAAGACAGTTTATCCCATTTGTACCAGCAGAAAATGTAGGCCATGCTAGTGACAGCAGGGAGATGAACACCCAGAGTCTCCAGCTAATTTTCAAATGTAATCTACCTGCTAATGTGTGATATGGGAACTAAGTGTCCTTTATATACTCTTAAAGCACTTCTGATGCAAGAGGGATAGAAACTAATCCACCTTCAAAGGTAATTATATTGGGAATTACACTACTTCATGCAGTAAACTGTATTCAGTACCCTGCCCTTTTTTCCCAGCTCTACACCATTGCCCCTGTTTTAGATATGAGTAAGAGTTAATCGTAAGTCAATTAAATTCAATGTGTGAAATGGAAAAGAGAATCCTTGCAAAGATGTAAAAGCATCTAAAAATATAAGTGGTGATTAAGCTTGTTTCCTCTTGTGCTTATTCATACTGGACAAATTATTTACTTTCATCATCTAATATATTTAAGCTATCTTGGTTGTAGGGGTCACAGGCACTGTGAGATGGGAGGAAAGACAATACTAATCAAAAGTAAACCATGCCACTTCTTTTCTCTAGTGCCGCTAATCTTAATTGAATCAATCTCGTGGCATATGTTGACAGTGAAAGATTACTCGAACCTGGGAGGCCAAGCTGGACAGAGCTTCCAGAATAAATAAAAAAAAAAATCTTTCTTAATCATTAATTTGTTCATTCACTCCCATTTGCTTCCATTCTTCAATGTCTTAGAAGACGTACCCCATGCAACCTTCCTCTTTAGCAATCATTTCCAAGTGTTCCTCCCAATAAGCTCATGTGCTTTTGAAGAAACTAATTTGCCTGAGATTAATACAGCAGAGATGCTTTTTTTAAAAAGAGAAACGTAGTTGGATTTTATAAAATTGAGCATTTTGTGAAAAAGGATAGTATTGATTCTAATGAATTGCAACAAAACCGAGTTAATTTTGGAACTGAAATATGGCTTGTTAGAGAATATTAGGTAAACCCTACTTGGCCTAGGATGGAGTTGAGGAGTGGTTTATAACCTATTCATGGATTCACAATAGCCCTAGTCCTATGAAAATAAGGCAGAGAAGTGAAAATCCTTTGAAGTTCATGGAAAAACTAGAGAACTTCGTGCAGACATCCTAAAGATTCCACAAAGCTATAACAACCAACAAATAGTAATATTCTATCAGATTAACTTCTCCTCCAGGATTTTACTGAATTTGGTACTATTTGAATGCCACTGTTGACTGTTACTTTAATTTTATTATTATTTTTTTGCTACTGAACAAGAAGTCTACCTGCATGTTTGTGTCTCCTTCCCCAGTTACCCAGCACTATATACATACATACTGCATTATAGGTTCATTGATGTTGCAAAGTTACTTAAATTTGTTAATTCATAAGATTGAGGAAGATATGTAGTGGATGAGTTAGGATTTCTGATAGCCTTCATATCTACAAATGTTTGTGTTTGCAGACTAATGAATGTGAGAATCTTAAAAATCTAAGACCTGAAAATGAAGTCTGAAAGGATAGAAGTATCCTTGCAGAATCAGGACCTTAAAGTTTGTCTAGAGATAAGACTAGATTAAGTCTACTCCTTCTAACAAATAGGTTTAATTAAATAATGTTGGTAGGTGTGAAGTTAAGGTTTTGATGAACAATACCGTTCATATTTTGTGTAATTCATTATGAACCCGTATAATTTAAAACATTGCTATATTGTGCATTAATAAGACTCATACGCAATTAGATGGTATTTGATGATGAAAAGCAGGTTTACTGGTGAGGTGCAATAAAATCTCTAACATAATAGCAAAACCTTGCTTGAGATGTAATGGCTTGTGCTGAGTATATATTGTCTACACAAAATTTAAATATAAGACTGTGTAAATAACATCCACTTATCTTCCCAATACATTTATTCTGTTATAAAGTAACTCCATTTTATTATTCCATTGGATTTGGGTATGAGCAAGAATTAGTCCCTTAAGAGACATAGACATTTAGGTCATTGCACTTTGTAACTTGAACTTCTTCCCAAAGCAAGGAAATCACTTTTACCCTCTTATTCTGGCATTGAAAAGACCAGGTCAAATATATTTCTCAAAAAATGAAAAATCCTTTATATTTTAGTAGCCTAAGTCAATGTCACTTACAAAACTACCCAAGAAATTAAATAGAAAACCCCAAACATTTCAAGTGACAAATAATTTAATCCATATTTAAAATCAAGAGAGCGTATTTGGTAAAGTTCCTGCCTCAAGCCTACCCTCTTTAAAAGTGCCATCTTGTTTTATTTTGATGTATATCTTTACAGCAGAATAATTAGCATTTTACAAATCAGTGATGGTGAAGTTGTTCACATTATTGTGAGGGCAATAAATCCACATGCACATAGTTTTGTATTATAGAGATCATTTAAGTGAGTGTAATTTTAACATTTTGATGACAGTTTTAAGATCCTACCAAGCAGTGATAAAGCTCACAGTTATACTATGTGATAATTCTGCCTTTCATTATGATGCAGTTTCTCCATACTAAATCAGGCCAAGATGCAAGCTATTACCCCTGGGCAAAATTCATTCATTATGCATGTACGTTATTTCTGAAATTATTGATAACGCTTTTCATAATAGTTATTTTTCATTAATTAACTTTTGCAGCTCTATTAGTATTTACAATATGTTTATAAGTCTTGAGTTTTCCTTGAATAATAAATACAATCTCAGAGCCTCTTATAGTTTCTTAAAGTTGAAAGCTTGTGTCAGTTTTGATGCTGAAGGCCACAGTGCAGTTGTGAAGCACTGAGTTAAGCTATGTTGAGGGAAACATTAGAAAGAGGGTAAGGAATGTCCTGTGCATCACTGCAGTTAAAGACACGGCCCAGAAACCTTTGTTTGCCATAAGGAAAGTAAGAAATGGAGCTGCTGAAGCTGATTACATTTCATGAGTGTGAATTTGGTACCAGGTCCAGATTTGTCATATTCCCTTATGCAAAGTGTGCAGGTATTGGTGATCAGAGAGAGCAGTCAGGGGCTGGAGCCCTCATCAGCTGGGAATTTCAGCAAGGCACAGACTGGGCTTTGGTGCCAGACATGCTCATTTGCAACACAGAAATTTAGGGCCCAGGCTATACTTTTAATGGTGCCTTAGTCAGTTCTGAGGACATAAGGAGAAGAGTGAAAATTCATCAGTAATAATTTTCTCACCTGGTCTTTTATTGCCTTACTCTGGAGATCATTGTGGTCTATAAGATTAACTACATTGGAAACCAGCAGTTTTCAGGTGGATCTCACTGCCTCTTTCTCTTTGGCAGACGTTACATATAAGATGATGCCACTTGCCTTTGGAAGCCTGGCTATAAGAGAGGCAGCTCAATAGCATAAGAGGCAGTGTGGCATAGGAGGAGGTTTCTGCATTAGTGGGTCAGGACAGAGTCCAGGATACGTCCTCTATGTTGACAAGACATTGCTTCTGTGGTGTGTGAAGCAGAGCTGAGGACAGGGAGGTGCAGTGCAGCAGCTCGTGGGGCTAAGGGACTTACACATCACCTTTATTCTCCTGGATGCAGTAGCTATTATTCCAGCTCCAAATTCTCTATGTCCTACAAGATGCCTTTATCCTACAAGATGCCTTTAGCTGTTCCCAGCATGCCATATTTTGGCCTGGATTTATCTTCACTTTATTTCAAGGACTTTCTATGACTATAGAGACAGTCTAAGGCAACCAAGTTCACCACGTAGGGAGCTAGCTGAGAGTGTGCATCGGAGCTCTTTCCTTAGTCCACTTTCTTGCCTCCTGGTCAGGGATGTGTTTGAAATGAGATAAAGGTGGGAAGAGCTGGCAGGGTGGCAAGAGGAGACATTTCTCCTCACGGGCTGAATGGCTTTTATACCTCCTTCACACTCAAGGAAAAGAGTAAATATGGGTGGAAGTGAAAGTCATCCCTCAGCAGGTCCCTGTATTTCCTATATCTCGCATCTATTTTTAACAAGATGCAAAACAGCTGATGTAAGATCAAGCAGAAATAGTCAGTGTTACCCCAGATAATCAAATAAAACCAAGAAAAGGTCTCTAGTATTCATTAGACATTTTGTTATCTTCCAACTGTATGAAGTGCTTTCTTTGGGGAATAACTTCAGAGACTTGGATTTTCATGGTTCGCTAACTGTAATAAATAAATCTGAATAAATCCAAACTTCAATGCCAAGGACTGAATCAAACCCACTTACTTTTATAGTGAAAGTATCCTGGCATTAAAAGGCTTAGCATGTTGGGCTGTTCTGTTTAACAATGAGATGAAAAAATGGTGCAGATGACTGTAGTGGTAACTAAAAAATACTAGAACTCTTCTTCAGGTTTTCTTAAGGAGATGAAGTTGCATGGTCAGACTTTTTCCTCACATGACTAATCCACTCTCCTGTGACCTATCTTTAGTTTGATATTGAATCAGGAACAAGAACTGGAGCTTCAGCTGACCCCAAACATTTAGTTACATTAATCACAGGGCATTTTTGGACTCTGAGCATACTGAATGAAAGACACTTTCTTTGCAAGACATTGATCAAACAGTCTACAGGTATCACTACATCGAGGCACATTAATCATCTGGTGCATTATCAGTTCCACCAGGAGAATATGTAAATGTGATTCCTGTCAATGATAAGGGAAAGCAGAATTTATTTTTAAAAGTGGTCCTTCTGGAGCTGTTGATATAATCTTACCTAAGACAATAGGTTGCAAAGATACATTTCAGCAGGGCTGCCAATGAACATAAAGAACAAGCAAATTCAAGCCACCCAAGAAAAAAAAGGAAAAAGATAGTGGCTACACTTCACTCACTTTCAGGAATTGCTGTTCCACAACATTGTGGAGGAGACTTTTTCTGCTTAATAAAACAGGGCAGTTTTCTGAAAACTCTTATAATTGTTTTGTAACCACAAAAAGCTTTATTTAAGAGTGATGCCATTCTATTCTATGCTCCAGTGCTCTTGCCCTAGAATACACCTGTGATATTCTTGCCTTGTGGCTGAGGATGTGATGCTCATACTGACTGTGAAACTCTGAGGCAATGCCTCACCTTCACAGATGGCTCACCTTCACTCATGTTAATGGGGCTGCCTGGCTGAGGGTTGCAATGAGCATCTTGCTGAAAGCATTTTTACATAGATCTCCTTATATAACTGATCAATTTACTCTATTTTTTCTCAAGAAAGAAAATGGTTTTACTTTTTTTTTTCTTTCTTCCTTACTTTTAAACCTATGCCAAATTAGTACATGCAAATATGCATTCTGTCAGTGTTAGGGGCGGGAGGACATATTCCAGACAGTATTTTTTGAAGTCTTATGTGAGGGAATTAGAGACCTAGGGCAGGGAAATTAGTAGAGATTGAATATATAAAATGGTCATATAATTTCTAGTTCTTGTCTCTTTAGTGTTCTTTTCTACTTTCCCAGCATCTTTGGACTAAAAAAGTGGAACAAGGAGTCCTTTGGGAAGACAAGAGGACTTGTCTGTAAAGAGTATGGCTTTCACTGTCTTTTAGTCCCTGAAGGCTGGAAGAAATGCAGGGCAATCTGTGTGCAAAGGATGAGGACAGAGCTTGCTTTGGGTCTAGTCTTGTCTCTGTCCAAGTCAGGAGGATGTTCTGCAACACTGCAGGATCACAAAAGATTTTAGGAATTTTTAAACAATTTGAAGGGAAAATGGGCTAAATTCTGAAGGTTTGGGGGAATAGGGCTAAAACGTATTTTTGAGAGATTAGGGTTATAAAGCCATGTAATTAATGCCTCCTCATCTTGTAACTGAGACAAGATCCATGGGGTTTTGGTTTTGTCTCCTTACAGTGCAGCATTTGGCTCTCTCTAATGGTCAGCATTATGGTTCTCATTTAAATGTGGAAGAGTTAGGAAAACTTGAATGCAATTGCAATATGGCTGTATAAACACAGGCATGATTAACTGCATATGCACAATGCTGCCTGGGAAGCCAGCAGAGAAAACAAATTACAATTTCTGCATATACAAAAAACCTCTTTGAATGTCCCTCCTTTTGTATGTTTAATACTTCTTGTCATCATATTGCAACAGTGTGCCCTTCATAATTATATTTACATATTCTTGTAGTTTTTTCCAAGGTCAGAGGATTATGTCTGCACATTTCAGTAATTAGTTATACAATGTATGGTAAGTGTCTTATGGATTCCCTTTATCATATCTCTGCACTGTTGAGCAAAATCATAACAAAGTTCTTAAGTGAAAGTTCTTGTTGAAATGCAGGATTTTTGTAGACATGTCCCCAGCTCCCACTGTCTAAAGAAGAGAAGATGCCACTGTGTCCTTGGGATGCTCAGTATGTAGCTGCACCTGCATGGATAATGCTGTTAATGGCAATTTAATATGAAGCTTTAAAAGTTTTAGGTTTATTTTTTAAAAAGAAGAAAACAGATACAATATTTCTGGTTTACATTGTGCCATGTACTTCTCAAAGACCTTTCAGGACAAGACAGGCTGCTGATATTCTTCCTGTGTCCTCTTCTGCTCCTCTAGAGCATACAACTGGAAGTTAGTCAGATGTTATTAATGCAGGAAATAATGTAGGCTTTCAACATACCATGGACACACTTAAAACAGTAAAAGAAACTCAGGACTCACTTAGGTAAGGGAATAAACTATCTGGTCTAAACTGGTATATAATATGTGCCATGTATCTCATCTGAGTCATAGAAAGCTTTAGGAATCTGCAGGCTCATTATTGTGGATGAACATGTGCCAGCTGAAGTCTTCAGAGAAACCAGGGAGAGGAAAAACCCTTTGAAATGACCAGGAGATCACAGGTTTTCTTGATCAAGAATGAAAACTTACAATGCCCCTAATGGTGGTGGTAGACTTCTATCCACAGAACTCAGGGCGTCAAGGCTGTCTGGAGAGGCAGGCACCCAGGAGGAGCCCAGGAGCTGCTGACATTCCCAGGGTGGCAAAGGACCCTGGCTCCTGGGCAGAGAGAGCCCAGGGCAAACACCAACCCAGCACTTTTCATTGCTAGAGAGAGCTGGAAATGACAAGTCTGCAACTGTCACCCATTGCACATATTTCTCTCTTCCTTCCCCTTGCCCTCTAAGTTTTATGCTTCTCCCTTCTCCCCCATCTTTCTTTAAATATTTCTTTCACTCTTTTCAACCCTGCTTTCTCTTCATTCTTGGTTGCATTACCACACTGGAGTATTTAAGAGAGTCTCTAATGAAACAGGACTTGTGCTGCCAACAGTCATTTTTTCTAAGGTGTAATCAACTAACTGATAAAAATAGCTGATTATAGCAGCAAGTTCATGCCACAGCACTAAAGAAAGGCTTAGCATTTCCATTACAAGACTCATTATTGATAAGTTTATAGCTCAGTTATTAAAAAGAAGGTGTCATGAAATTTGGCATTTGTAATTACAGCAGAGAGAAATATTTCTGAGTCCACTATTTAAAAATCTGGTTTACTTTGGTGATTTCTATTTCACTGTCATGGTCTATGGGCATAGAAACAACAAATAATGAGAAAAAAAAATGTGCCTGTACTATTGCTAGTGGTAAATGGTAGAGGTGGATAAATAGTTTGTAACAGCAGAATAAAAATTGCTGCTCAGGTCTTCAAAGAGGTGTCCTTAAGCCAAGTCTGAGGCCATCACAGGGCAGACAAGTAGAAAGCCAGTACCACAAAACATGTCCTGGTTGCTTTGGCTGTTCTGGCCCTCAGATGGGCTGGGTGCTGTAGAGCCTGAGGTCTAGGGCTAACACTAGTTTCCCAGGAATTTTAATTTCTTTTTTCTTATTTAAGCTTCATTCAGTCCTGGCAGTATTTTAGGTGTTCTTTTGACATTTTAAATAGAGGTTCTCTTATCTCAATGTATGCATTTCTCTGCATTTATGTTTTGCTAGAATGTTGCCTTATTTTTCTGCACTGCTGTAGCTAATTTTAAAATTACCATTCTGCTCTGTTTTTTTCTTTTCTTTTTTTTTTTTTCTTTTTTTTTTTCTTTTTTTTTTTTTTTTTCTTTTTTTTTTTTTCTGGGAAAGGTGGCTTTTAAAAAACAGATAGGTATTCAAAAACCTCCATTTACCATACCTGAATTGTTCTGGTTCAGGGGGAGCAAATACTAGAGAAATGTTGTTTACTTGAAATTTTCAAAGATGTACCAAAGACAGCCACCTGACAATATTAAAAAGGGAGGGCTGAGGTATTTATGAGGAGTACTGTGGTGGCTTTCTCCATCAGGATTATCCTCAGAGACATTGTTTATAAATGGATTATGAGCTTCAATCGTTTTATTAGGGTTTTTATTTCTGCATGTTAAAGCCGGGTGCATTAGAGCTGACCCACACTTGCTGCAATTGCTGAGCAAGTCTGATCCCCAGATACCTGAGGAGAGTTTCACAGTGTGTTTGGTAACTGTGTCATTTGGGAATGTGAGTTCACCTTCAATTTTATGTTTGTCTTCTCTTTTAAATAGTGAAACACTTCTAGGAATAGGGTCATACATAGGAAATTCTGACCCTGATTTTCTAATGCTCCTTTATTGGCTGTTGCAGACCTGAGCTCTTCACTGCTTCTCTGTCTTGCCACCTTGCTGGAAGGGGTAATGCCTGCAGACATGAAGTGAGAACAGATTGCTGATGAGCTGCCTTGTGCCCTTTAGATTTCAGTTTTCTGTGGATTTAACTTGCCTGGACTGGATACGGTTGTTTCTGTGCAGACAAGATGGTTATGTGCAAATTCCCCATTAGACTTCAATCAGAAAACCCTTTGAGGAGGCAAGAGTAGATATTCCACAGGCTTACTGCTCTGAAAATGAGTGGTTTGTCTGTGAGTCTGTGGCCTGTGTGCACAGTGGCTGTCCATGGATTACCCACTCCCTGCTGCCTTACAGCACAGCCTGACAAATCCTGTTTTTACTGTGCTACCATGCTAAACCCTTGCTTTGCTCACACACTCCTTGGGCTGCTGTCTGGAGACAGAAGTCAGAAGACATTTCATTGGTTGAATGTATGTGGAATGAAAACTATTGCCATTTGAGAACATCTCACAGGAGGAAGGGGAGGAGGGAGGGCACAGGAGGAGTGTGTTGATTGGGACTGACATGAGCCTTAAGATCTGATGTGGCTTTCACACTTGGAAATATTCAGGACTCCATATGTTCCAAAAACCCCACTGAACAGTGCATATAACATTGCCTTTATCATTCTTTAATCTCAGTTTAATTGCTGTGGTCAAATTACCCCACACTTAATAACCCACAGCTTGGTATATTATTTAATATGGTTGACACATACTTTGTTTTAAATGTCAGTGCTGGTAAAGCCCTGGAGTTGGCAATGCTGTGCATGATAGATGGCAGAGGAGATGGATCATCTGTTCTTTGTCTGTGCTGTTGGTATGTTGGCTGCAACTTTCTCAACTGTGACACTAGACTCATGCCAAACCCAAAGCTACTGAATGGGTAATATTATCCCTTGTATCTGATGTTTTGTAGCTGATCATTCTCAATTTCTCTGGCTTTTTTTTTTACAAGAATGTGTAATATTATATCACCCAAGTCGAAGTGGTGAACTAGTGTTGTTTCAAATGGGTTGATTTAATTATTTCAGCACCCAGTGGCACCTTTGTTATTAAAGGATTTTCACAAAGCAGTACATAGTCTAATTACAAATTTACACAAGAGACCGTAACAGCATCTGCTGGGTAAATAATATACATTTGTAAAATGCTCTAGCTACTAATTTACACAGCCGACCACTGAGACACTGAAAGGCTGTGGCATTCTGTCATGTCAGCTCTCAAACGCTTCCAACATTCCTGCTTCTCCTTACAACTGTTAACAAAACAGAGAAAATCAAGTAACTCAAACTCTCTTCTAGAAAAAAAACAGGACTGTTTGGCGTTGGTGGATTTAGCTGCCATTTCATTCAGAGTTTTTTTCTTGTCCCCAGCTGGTAGCAGAGCATGGGAAGTGCTATCACACATATTTTGGGGCCCACATCTATATCAGCACAAGTGTGCAGGTTCAGAAGGAGGTGCACATTTTCATTCTGGATTGCTGGCCCTCAAACCCCTGCAGATTAGCATCTCCAGAGACTTTCTCCCTGCACGGGAAAGCCCAGGGTAGGAAATGCATGCCTCTGTAACTCCTGTGTCACATCCCTACAATAATGTTCAGACTTCAGCCAGGACATGCTTATCTGAAAAGTCTTTGCCTGCAATCTTGGTTCCTTGCAGCTATAAAAGTTGGGTGCCAGTTGCAGCAAGTCAGGGGCTGCTGTGACTTGTTCTGTGAAGACTGGTTGGTCTGAGATCTGCAGATGTAAATACAGTTCACTCATTGAGAGCACTTTGGCCTCTTTTTTTTTTTTTGGCATCTGGGTGTTGATACAGAGGCACAAATTACCCACTCCTGAGAGCAGCTATGATGGATTCATGCAGCTCCTGGGTAACAGGACGATGACAGCTGGGGAGTGAACCGCTGGTGTAAGGTAAAATTTTTGCTGGATCAGTGAGACTGACATTCCTAGTCTGGAACCCATTAGTGATTAGTGAGAATAAGATTTAAGATTTCTCAAACCCTCAGCTAAATGCAGCTTTGCAAACTGGAAAGTAGAGCTTTAGCCATAGCTTAGTGCTAAGACGAGAAGAGTTCAAAGTTAGGAAATGTCTCAAGTATCTTAACTATCTGTGGATTTGCAGTTGTCTACCAAAAAAACCCCCAAACCAAACTGAAAAAGTCTAAGGAGAAAGAAATATAAAGCAGCATCCACCGTGGGATCATATCTCTTCCTGTGTTTCTGGAAGGAGAATATAGTGGTTTCATTGCCATCTGTGCAGTAGGATGCCCATCAACTTGAACTCTTATCTTTTGCAGGCAGAAAACTGGACAAGCTCTCCCATAGCAAATCCCTCTTTATTTCCTCACAGCTGTCTCACCTATGTAAGCTGCAGAGGCTTTTCCAGCAACGCTGAGAAAAGATTTATGTTTGCAGTACAGGAGAAAGTCTCCTTCCCTGTTTAAATCTGAATTCTACATCAGCAGGCTGCATCTGGGGAAGGGAATTCAGACTGGTTTTCCCAAGTGCTCTATTTTCCATTTAAACATCATGCTTAGGAAATGATCACAACAAAGCTTGTGTTTCACATTAAAAGCACATCCGTGCAGCACTGTTTATTCAGAAAAGAAAACCAATATAGCTATTTTTCTTGATTCCTTGAGTATAGTATGAGACAAAGACAGCAGAAAAGAATGGGAAAAGGTAGAATTAGAGACTCTGCTTCCTCAAGAGGAGTGATCATTCTCATCAGTTTTGCCTCTTGCTCTTCCATCTGTGGTGTAATTACTCTCAAAATTATAGGAGAGTAGTATTGGAGAAGAGAATCACCATTGCCCTAAAACAAAAAGACACTCTTGAAATTACATATGAGACTGTCAAGCTGTTGGACCTAAATACCTGATTTGTTTGCATATAAGATCCTTTTAGCAGTTACATATTTTAAGCACTAGCTTGCATTGTTTACTGAACGAGCAGCAATCTGTAAAGGATCCAGTTTTCACATTGACCAGGCAGAAAATACCCTCTGATAAAGGAGAAATATTTGTTGATTATGCATATTGTCTCTTTTGCCTCACATTGCCTTCATATCAAAGGCAACATGGCAGTTTGTTGAAAGAAAGGAAATATAATTTTGCTTTGTTACGGGCAGCAAAGGATCTTTACAAAGCTTTTGGCTCTTGTTCAAATGTATCACACCATTTGTGATGGCTTTATAAACTAAGCATGGTTTAAGACAGTCAAGGATGAGTCAGACTGAAAGAAAACATACAATTAATACTTTACTATAAACTTGGGATTAAGATTATCCATGAAAATCAGAGCTATGACAAGGCTGTGCATCATGAATGGCGTCTCAGGGAGTAAGTAGGAAGTTAAGAAAAACTGTGTTTAAGATGAAAGCTGCTTTCATTGAAGACAAGATCATAGCAAAAATGTAACAGGAGAAGTGAAATATAATTAGGAACGTGACATTAATACTGGATTTGCAGAATGTTGCCCAACAGGTGGGTGGAGTTTATTTGACTTTGTTTCAGCTGGAGTATTGAACCACGCAGATGCAGCCTTTAAAATTAATCTAGACTGTGAGAAAAAAGGTAACAAGAATGTTCAAATGCATGGGCTCACACCACTAGCATGTGTCCTTGCTCTTTCTCTTCTAGCTGTAATAATCACCTCCCAGTTAAGATGGTTCTTGCTCTTCCTCTGTCATTCCTTGTTTCTGCAGCTCTGCACTGGAAAGCAGAGGGGATATTGGGTTTCCTTTCATCACAGTGACAAGTCAGGGAAACATCTGTTTTAAACAAAATGTGCAAAAGGTTTGAAAAACAATTAAGGTGGGTTTTTTGGCATTTTTTGTTTATGCCTGTTAGACACTGATTTTTATTAAAATAAAATTTATGAGTATAATATGAAGAGAAGTAATTTAAAAGATTGAATTTGGAGTATTCAGAGAGGAAATCTGTGAAAGGCAAAATGTCCACCAGAATGGACAACACGAGTCGCTTTCTGGACTCCAGGATGGAAGCATCAATAGAGGTTGAACATTTGTTTCAGTTTATGAACTTTTTTGCAATCCAGCTAAAAATATCAGCACCACCTGTGATACGAGAATCAGATTTATTATCAGCTTCTCAGGAATTGCAAAACAGCCTAACTCCACCCGACTGTTAATAAATCAGATGCTGAAAGCACTTCAAATGAGAACTTTGCTGAAGAGACAAGTACTCAAGAGGATCAAAGGCTCAAGTTAGTTAAACTGGCCATTTGCCCTTTTGGCATAATCAGAATGTATTTTCAAAAAAAGAAGGAAAGAGAAAAATAAATGACATGATGCTTTTATCAGGGTAGGATAAATATTAAAGTGGGCATGGACATCTGTAAGTCAGTCACTCTAATTCTGCAAAACTGAGTTTTCTAACAGTGCTGAATTAGTAAAGCTTATGGATTTGGTCCAAAGCCCACTGAAGTTGATGAAAAAAGAGAGTTTCTTTTGATTCCAGTGGTTTGGATCTGACTGTTGGAAGCTCCCTGCTTTGGACAAAAAGCATCCACCCTCCCATGAAGCTGACTTGTCTCTTCACTGTGTTCCCCTGACATCCCACACATGCAGAAAATCAACTGACATCCAGGCTTCCAATGAAAGAAATTGCCTGAAAAATATTGCAATATCCAGCTTCCTGGATTAATTAATAAAATTACTTGCTCTTCAACGTAGATTACATGCTGGGCATTTAGCTGCTGTGCTCTGGGGAAGGGGTGAAAAAAAGGTTCAGTGGAGATGTAGGGAAGTGAGAGGAGGTCTCAGGTGAAAAAATGCCATGAATATTGATTCATGATGACACGAATATTTCTTAAACACTGCAGAGCTCTGATTTGCATGAACAATATTTGTCTAATTCAGAATCACAGAATATTCTGAGTTGGAAAGGACCCACAAGGATCATCAAATCCAGCTCTTGAATGAATGGCCCATACAGGGATCAAACCTGCAATCTTGGCATTATCAGTGCCCTGCTGTAACCAACTGAGCTCATCTCAGGGTCTTAAACTGAAACTGTCAGCAACATCAACACTGGCAGCTTTACAGGATTCTAGCTCTAACTCTTCTTTTGTCCTTGCACTGAGTATTGATTATAGGGATTTTATTTTTCAGTGTCAACCAGTCTCCACTTGTGTTTGAGTTTCCTCTTCCCTGAGTCCTCTTACTGGTGGTCTGTTGGAGAAGACAGACCATGTAGAAGTAGAATGTTATTGTTATGAGAATGTAGAAGTCATTTTTATGAGCTGTGTGTTTTTTCTTTTTCTGGATAACCATTCAAGTCATCAAGAGAATTTTTGAATGATGGTGTTGCTGTGTAGCAGTCTGGAAGTGGGCAGGGAGGGGATGATCTTCATGGGTGCCTGCATTATGCTTGCAGATGATGGATTGACCTTGTGGGCAACAGGAAGAACCACAGGAGGAGCACAGGCAGGGCTGAGGCACTTCTCCCACACCTGGTAGTAAAGCAAATGTGAGTCACAAACAGCAGGATGGGTGGAAATGGTGATCTCCAAGAACTGAAAGCAGAAACCCATGCTTTCAGGCTCCCAGGTGTAATGCTGAGGGATAAAGGCTCTCTTTTTCTTGGGTAGGCAGGTGCAGTGCTGCTGATCTGAGCAGAGTTAGTCGGGTTATAAGTAGTGCAGGAGGGAAGCCAGTCCTGTTCCTGTGGCAGTGCTGTACACCTGAAAGCAGCGCAGAAATGATGACTCATAGGTCAGTGTGTGATGCTCTGGAGTTTACTGTTTGCTCATGTGGTTGGTTCTGTGCAAGAAACTGAAGAGCAGCCTGGTTTATACTGGGCTGAGTGTGTGAGGAAATCTGTGGAGTGGCTGAGAGCTGTGCATTTTCAACTGGGCAAACATCAGACAAGAAAAGAGCATGTTTGTTGTCCCTCTTTGCTTGGCTTTTGCAGGATGCCTGATGTTAGGAGAGCATGGTCATTCCCACAGTGACAGACCCACTCACACCCAGCACTGTGCTCTGACAAGAGCCATTTCAGCTTTGGACTGATGCCTGCAAGCACAAGGGAGGCACTCCACCCTCACCTTTACTAAGAATTCACAGAAGTGCAGGTCCTGATGTTTGCTGTGCAAATCTTCACCAGCCAGGCTGTGGTGTGCAAAATGAGAGCTACTGCTGATGCAGCCCAAAGACTTGTTTTCAGAGAGCTTATTCGAATTCTGCTTTATTACTGGCAATTGGAAGTTTATTTTCAGTCCTATGCTTTAAAATGAGCCTTGAGCAACACACCTGTTTTGTTTAGGGCTTCCTTCTCTGTTCACTGGATTGGCAGCAGTGTTGATGCTGGCAGCAGAAAGGTCAATATTTCTGTCTTAGGTCTTCTTTGGAGTATTAAAGATACTTGAGTATAATAATTCTCAGTGTGGGATGCATTTCTTAATTAATTTCCAAGGTAGCATATTGCAGCTTGGGATGCCCTTCTGAAAGCCAGGAGAGCTTCCCACGAAGGGTGAGCTGTGCTGGTTCAGTGGGCACATCCTTCCCCCATGAAACAGCACATACCCCCAGAGTGTAAGCTTCCAGCTCTGCAAAATGACAGCCACCACCTCAGCTTTCCCAAGATTAATCAATCAGTTGCTTTTTAAAATTATGGATGCCTAATATGGGATTATCTAATGGATGCTTTTTGATCTGTGTAGATACCAGCAAATTTTAGATTTGTTCCACTGTGTGTATTAGGGCAAATTAAAAGCTGGAGTCAGGAAATTGCATTTCCTGTGGCTGAGGCTGGGCTGCACTGTTCTTTTGATACAGAAATTTTAGGAACGTTGATGGTTGAAGCAGACACATCTGCTGTTTGTAGTGATTCTGTCAACAGCCCTCATGGTATACAGCCAGCCTAATAATCACAAGTGCTTCTTTCTGTTTAAATCCCAGAAAAGGAACTGACATCTTTTATCAGAAAGACAGACAATCTGTATCCCGTGACAATTCCAGATTATGGATCCCAAGAGACTTTCCTTACATTCTTATTTTATCATGGAAATCACAGTTAGTGCTGTTTACTTTCTATACTTCCACACAGTTTTCAAGGTGTTGCCAGCAGGACCTGTGCTGATACTGACATGTGTTGTTGTCACATTGCAAGATCTGATAGAACACCCCTATATATATAAATATCAGTGTTTTCTTGGATCTTCCTTTGCTTTCAGTGGCTTTGGAAATCGTGGCACTAGTTAATTCACATGCTTTGTCTATTTTGTAGGCTTTTTTCCTACTTCTAAGGAAAGACTTGTTCCTAGTAGACTGGTTTGGAGTATGACTCTCTCTTGCTGCTATTTTTATGGTAGGGAGCTATGTATATGTCATTTTCTAGCTATTACTACAGAGTAGGATAAGAATAAATGTCTGGGGGGAAAAGAAATACACTGATTATTTGGAAAAATAAGTGACTTATGCCTGATATTTTTTTCTTTGCAATATTCCTGTCATGCTGCTTTGAAGTTCACAGCCCAGACCCACATCAGAAGTGGGGGGGATGGACAGCAGAGCTGCTAAGGAAATGCAGGGCTCCAGCCACACAGCCACACTCCAAAAAGCTGCTCACTGTCCTCTGTTGTGATATAAAAGCTGAAATGCCACTCAAGCTCCTTCCCTCTGGACTTCCCTCACCCTGGGGATCAGTAGTACATGAGAATGACCCATCCCTGGTGTACTGCCATCCACAAACTCATGATTTGTCATGGTTGAAGTTCCTTGAAACTGAACTTTTGGGTCTGTGAGAACAACAGGTTCTTCGTGCTGATCCCCTGTGATTTGATTTGCTTTGCCTGGCAGACTGTCAACCTTCTCTGAAGTTATAATCATCTGTTTGAGGCTTGGAGCACATTTTCACTAAAATATTTGTTCCTGAGCTTACCTACAACTTGTTCATTTTGTAAACATCAACCAAACAAACATTAATATGTATTCATAGCCTTTTTACCCACTTCAAAAAGCCATCTTAAATACCAGTTCAATAGTCCAGCTGTCAGTGGGTCCTACAGCAGCCAAGTACACTGTATGGTTCATTCTTCTTACTAAAATATAATTAGTTTTTTTGCCACATGCAGAAGACAAGGAGTCTGGGCTTTTGTTTCTGAAGCCCACACAGTGCATTAGGTCAATCCAGCAGATGCATCTCAGGAAGGAGCTACATTCCTCTTACTTTTATTTGGACTTGAGATACCAAAAGATGCTAAAGTCTTGAGTTTTCATGTCATGACACCTCATTTAGTTTACTCCTACACAAAATGATATGTTATCTGACCCAAGGGCTTTGCATCATGTGTCCACAAAGCAGAGTAGGAATCAACACATAAATCCAAAGCTTATTTTACTCCTTCCTTTTCTCTACACCCTATATAAGGTGTCCAGCTGGTTTGTGGCAATGGAATAGTAATGACAGCAGGATGGTAATTTCATCTTGAGTTTTACAAGCAAGAGGAGGTGCCAAGAAGGAAACCAGGTATGAAGGTTGCCAAATATGTCTTCCATTTATCATTCCAGCTAACAGCGGGTAAATTATTTCTGAGTGGCACTTTGGAAAGGGAGGGGAGAAGAGAAGCACACACTAATATGTACTGCAGAGGTGTCTCTGAGGAGTGGCTGGTGTGGCAAGTAAAGTATAGTCCTTCCTGCAGGAGGAGTACAGTGTGTTACTCATGCAGGAATTCTGGTCACGCTGCTGGAGCTAAAGTACCTCGACACATACCCAGATGGTCCAGTGGTAATACAAAAAGATTGATCTTTTTTATGGGAGCTGGAAATGAAGAGAATACTTTTGTCCAAACAGAGTGCTCTCACTTGGGGCCCCAGCAGTGTTTCAGTCCTGGACAGCATTTCCCATATTATTTTTGCAAAGTAAAGAGACTTCTATAATTTTTTTCATATCAAATACCTTCAGAATTTAGCAAGAAGAAAGGGGATCTTCCTCTTTTGCTTTGCCGTTTTCACCTAGTTTTGAAGTGGGTAACTCTTGCTTTAGACTGTGATAAGGAATGGGGCTGTGCTGATATAACCAGTTCAGGATGTGGCTCATTGTGTGCACCCTGTGAAGGTGTCACAGCGCTGTTCTGGAAAGAGTTACAGGCAGACAAAGCATCCGGTGAATGGAAAACAACCTGCCTGAGTAATTTCTACTTGACTGTTTTATAATATGATATTTCTCAGGTGCGGACTCACATTTACTTGTCCAACCATTGCCATTATCATTATTATATAGTAATTATAATTTACTTGTACAAATTAGAGGAAGGATTAAATGACATATAAAAAGCATACTGACCGGAACTAAATAGAAAATTCCAAGGAGGAGTCCTTAAAATAAAACAATTGTATAATACTTAATTGTATAATATAAACTGTAATTTCCCAAAAGACATTGTATTAATCTTACAGTGGTTAGCTATTCCATTTGGTCCATTTATAATCACTTTGAGCTACTTAAATACAAATTTTAAAAAGGATCAAACTTGTTTCCCACTAATATGCCTAGTGCTTTCCCCATAGCTTATTCATCTTCAAAGCTCTTCACCAACATTAACTAATTATATTTTTTTTTCTAATTAGCAGAAATTGACTATGGTCAAAAGGGCCATTCAGCAAATTAGCATGTCTCTACCTTCAAATCTCAGAGCTTCTGACCCAGAGCTTTCAAATGGCTGATGAAGATATCATGCAGTGGTTGTGCTGAGCCCATAGTCAAGGCAGCCAACTGGAGAAAAAGAAAGAAAGAGAGAATTTTTGTTTTTTAAAAATTACACCTCAGGGAAGTGTATCAAATCTCCTCATTCACAGCTTTCCCTGGAGGCAGCAGCATGGAGAATGCAAGGCTGGACCCAGCCTCCTCCTGCTCTGAGCTCAGCTGCCTCAGACAGGGGCCAGGGGTACCTTGCTCTTATTCTGAAGACTTAAAGGCATGTGGGGTTTGTGGTGGCCACCTGCTCAGAGGCCACTTCTGCTCCTGGGTGCTAGAGGTGGCACAGGTCACTTGGTGTCACTTGGGTGGTGTCCCTGTCTGTGTGCTGGCTGCTGGAAGAGCAATCTGAAGCTCTACCCAAGTGTCAGCTTTGCTCTGGGCGTGTGTTCTGTCCATTTTGAACTGCAAGATGGCAACGCAACAAGATGGGTTTAAGAAGTGGTTTGGAGTTTTTTAAGCCCTGTTTGCATTATAAATGTCCTTTCAAAAGGGTGTTTCTTCTGAGTCTTACCTGTAGCCATGCCACTTGCCAAGAACTGCATTTCTCACTTTATAAGAGTTCATAGGCATCTGTGATTTGACAGCTGTAACCCAAAGGTAGCAGAAAAGTCGCTGGAAATATGAACAAGTTCACCCTCCCTTTGTATTCTGAATTTCTTTACTTGTTCTTCAAAAAGGCAGCAAAGTGACAAATCCTCACCGAGCAGCAGCTCTGTTTGCCTCTTGGAGAACAGCTGTGAGTGTGAGACTTGTTTATGTTTCAGAAACTGTGAATGTTTTAACCCTGAACAACAGTGTGTGCTCCAGGAGATTAATATCTGCATTACATGGACTTGCTGAGAATAAATTAACTCTTGATGACACGATTACTGTCTTAGCAGTGTTCACCGCATACAATTGCATGGTGTCAAAGATATTAATGTGTTTTTGTGAAGAATTTAGGAAACAATTTATTTATATGACTGTGCTTCATTCCATATCACACCAGGACATCAATTAGCTACTATCGCCTGTAAAAGAAATGTAAATCATGTGTCTCATTGGTTATGAGGATAATAGTGGGCCAATAATTCACAAAGAATAATTCATTCTATGAATTGTGCCTCATTCTGTGCTCATGAATTGTTCAGAAACAGATACAACTTTTTCAAGTTTTCATTTTTCAAATTATTATAATGGATTCTTCTTGGTTACAGTTCACTCATGGAGGTTTTGAATATTAAGGACTTGAAGTCTGGGGTGATTTTGTTTGGGCACACAGTACAATATATTTTTTTTCTGACTGAATCAGTACACATTTTGGAATCAGTTGATGTTGTAAAGACTTGTGAGACAACGCGAACAAACTTCAAAAATTTTTGGTGTCATAGGGTGCTGGGAACAAAATTTCTTTTGACACCAGCCAGAAATATATAAAAATGTGAACCTCCAGAATGGTGAAAAGCTGAGTAAGCTTTAAAAAGGATTTATGTTGAGATTTGAAGGAAAGCATACTCTGGGAAATAATATATAAAAATAAAATCTCTCTCCTTCCAGTGCAGTTTCTAAAATTAAGGACTAAAAAAGAATTGTCTTAGGAAGATAACTAACTCTTTCTTTAAAAACAAAATTAATGTAAGAAAAAAAGAAACAAAAAAGAACAAAACCCCCAAACCTCAAGAAGTGTGTGGATCTCAGTTCCTATTTATTTCTACATAATCTTTGGCTTTAATAGAAGAAAAAGTTTTGAAAATTTTAGCATTTGCATTATTAGAATGAGTTGTGTTTGTATTGACAGCATGAGAACAAGGAGGAAAAGATAATTTTTCTAGAAAGTGCTGGCTTTTGAACAGCTCAGAGATGGTCTAAGAATTTTCCTTCATACCCCAGCTACATGCAATCAAAATAGAAAATATGATAAAAAATTAGGCATGATGTTAATTTTCAATATAAAACCTAAAATAATGTTCATGACTCAAATTTATCTTTTTTTCCTGTAGGTGCTGGCATGAATTAGAGATGGCTTCAACCATGGCAATTTTTGAGCCCTCAGTACAGCATATGTGTTGGAAGTGAGGTAGATGGTTTTCCATGATACTTTATGCATGTTGAATATTGCATGGAAGGGTTGAACCTTGTTTTTCTCCCTTTTAGTGAAATTAGATAAGATGGAAAATTTACAAGTGTTTCTTTTCTTTTTTTTTTTTTTTTTGGTGTTTGATTCACACAGATACCCAAAGACTTTTTTCTCTGAACAGCCTACTGAGAATCTGAAATCCATCCTCTCCCCTCATATTGCCAGGCATGCCTTTCCCATGCTAATACATTAAGTAACTTTTATTGCACTGAAGAGCATATAAAGTTCACTGCTTTGCCATGACCTTTTCTCCTTTAAATTGTTTCATCATTGTGACCAATAATGGACCAAAGAGAAGACATAAAAATGTTAGGGACGTTTATTTCTAAGGAGGTTAAGCAACTTTTGCTGTGCCCTTTTTACATTCTTCCAGACCTTCTAAAAAGGACCGTAACATGACAACGATGCCCCCCTTAATTACATTTTGTTGTCAGAGGAAGCATGCTTTAAAAGAACAGTAACCCAACACTCCTAGAGCTGAGGATTTCAATAATCTCAACCAGGTTCACAACATTTGGAAAACCCCAAACCTTCTGTCAACTGACTGAAGCAAATTTTACGCATGCAAGAAATAAAGTCATGTGGCACAAGGTTCTGTGTTATGGGGTTCGGGCAAAAGGATCTTGTTTCACTTTGCCGGATTTTCCTGAGCAGTTGGACAGATTTCATGATGGCAATGGCTTATCAAAAATCCAAAACCTAAAGAATGATGTACTTCTGCTGTGCTTGTTTTCAGTAATATTCATCTCCATCAGGTACTGAATATTGCCAGTCTAGTATTGAAATATTAATAACAGCTGAAGATTCAAAAAAAGGGAGATACCAGTGGAATTCGGCAGGTTTCACACTTGATCTCCTTCCTGGCCTTTTTTTGCTTGGCCACTAAACCTGGTTGTATTGTTTTTGTCACAACTGCTGGTAGCTTTTTTCATAGCAAAGAAGAGAAATTGCTCCTGGGTGAATCCATTTTATATTTTTGCAAGTTCTGTCATGATTTTAACAGAGATCACTAAGGAAATCAGATTTTCAGTGGACTGCTACAGTGATACAGGACATATGGAATTAAAACCCAACAAGGATGGGCAAAGGATAATGCATTGAATTTATCAGGAGAATACAATGGGTAGGAAATGCCAATGAGAGGCGCGAGCATTTACCCCAAATAGAAAATGTTGTCTGAACATATTCTAGAGTTCCTGTAGCATGCCTTTTAGCTAGGTCGGTGAACCTGCTGGCCTTTCCTTGCAAGATGAATTGCCTTCACTCAGGACTGTCTGGGGAGCAGTGGAGCTGTTGTGGAATTCCCAAAAAAAAGGAAAAAGGAGGGGTTGTATCTGTCTGCCTCCCTCTGGGAGGAAACAGCCTGTGTGTCCTGGCTTCTGTACCTACAGAAAAAACACAAATACAGTCTATACCAAAAGTAAGGTCCTAGGAGAAAAACTCCTAGGCTTCTACTCAGGGCTTAAGAACAACCAAAAAATTATATTGGTCCCAGAGCAGTTCTCACAGGTTGCATCAGAGTGAACTCTTTGCATTTTGGGAGAGGCTTGCAGAGCCTGTACAAATATCTATGTAATTCAGATCAACCGTGCTCATATTTTAGGCATCTACTATCAACTTTCATTGGCATGGTTCTGAATGATCCCTGTGGCCTAAAGCAGAATAGTCTCTTGGCCTGGTGTGAGTGTTGAATCTTCAGGATCTGGAAAGTGCCTTACAAATGAAGCAGAGTAGATGCAATGCCCTGAGCAGCTGTTCCCATGGCCTTCAGGTACTGCTAAGGAGCACAAAGTGTGGATTTGTAACGATTCCTGAAACAGCCACTCACAAGAAGTATGTAGAAAATGCCAAGATCTGAGGTTATTTGTCCAAAAGGAAGGATGACAAGAGCCTTTTGGAGGGATTTATGCAGTAAAAACAATGGAAACATCAGTGCATTTGGCTACAGTACTATGCTGGGCAAAACTGCTAGGTAGGGTGGGATATAATCATTGTTCCCCTAGGATCTCCTTTGCTGGCCATGGGAAAAAAAACCAGAGAAGAAAGGAGAGGCTGTTAGTCTTATCCTCTGATAAACTGATAGCTGTCTCCATAAAGACAAAATTAGTTTAAAAAAAAGGTAAAAAGACGGAGGAAAAAACATAGGGCTATTGATAAAAAAGGTGATTTTGCTCTATGCCTGGGAGGGAAGAGGGGGCCCTTGTGGTCCAGTGATATGTGGGCCTTGCTGGGAGGAGGATGGCCCAGAGCAGTGCATGGGGCTGTGCCCTATGGAACACATTCCTGGTGGGGCACAGCCCCATGGCACAATCCTGGTGGGGCCGTGCCCTATGGAACACTCTCCCGGTGGGGCACAGCCCCATGGAATACGCTCCCGGTGGGGCCGTGCCCTATGGAACACGCTCCCAGTGGGGCACAGCCCCATGGAACACGCTCCCAGTGGGCCCCAGCCCCATGGAACGCGCTCCTGGTGGGGCACAGCCCCGTGGAGCACATTCCTGACCAGCCCAGCCCAGGAGCGCCTTGGGGGCAGTGTGGGCTGTCCTGGGGAGGCCTGCTTAGCAGGAGGCTGTCAGGGCAGCTTTGCCACTGGGAGCCAAACCATTCCAGCTGTCTTTAAAGGACCACAGATTCTTGCTGCACCACACCAAGGCAGGCTTCAGGCAGGTTTGTTTTTCCTTTGTGAGATGTGGGCCCTAGATAGACACCCAAGCATTTCCTCACTGCAGGCTCTTTGCAGCCATTTCCAGCCTGAGCATTTCCATCTGAGGCTCTTTGTTTGGGGACTGTAGTCCTGGGGTTCCTTCAGTAAATCTGGCGTAAGAGAAAGAGCTCTGACTCTCTGAAGTCTCTCCGGGACTACTCAGGTTGAGAAGCTGGACTTGCCCACCACTTCAACATTCTGTTTCTTCAGCATGTGCCTCTTACTCGTCTTTTGTCCACATTCCTGCCAAGGGAATTTGTTTTTATCATGTGACCCAGGTCCAATGTTTTACCAGATAACGCAGAGGAAGGTGACCCTTTTACAGCTCTGGAATTCTTTTATCCTGAGATATCTAAGGTTCCCCTCAGAGGATTCTGATCCCCTGCACCTCACAGGCATGAGTTTTGCACTTGAAAAAAATTATTATATCTCTGACTATATTTTCCACTTGAAAAATTTGTTTAGAAAGGATTTTATTAGTGATCACAAGACATGTCTATAATCTTGGATTTACAAATGCTCAGACTTTGGCAGCGTGGAAAGGTGTTTGGGAGGAATATTTTATTGCAAATCTCTATTGCTGCAATGTCTCATTTTCATATTTTCTGCATTAGGTACTGTAGGGAACTGAAGCTAAAATGGACAAGTAAGTAAAATTTTGAGGTCTGACTGGTTGGGTGAGACAGTCACATTCTTGGAGCAATAAATAGCTCCTTCCTGATCATGATGTGCTAGCACTATTGAGGAAGCAATAACATGGGACTGGCCCAAGTTAATGATATATATTAAAGGAGATTATGCAGATATCAAGGACATGTTTAGTAAAGCATCTATTGTCTGAATCTATCACCACAACATTCTGGCAAGTGTTGGGAAACATGGAAAGTGTGAAGTAGGAGGAGAAAAACGCAATCTGCATTTGTTGACAGCAACTAAGACATTTGCTGAATGCTTTAAAATTTTTGTAATTAATTGTAGGGATTGTTTATGCACCCCCTATAAAATCCATTCTAATCCTGTTTCTGGCTGCCAGAGGGGGGAAGGATTTCACAGGGAAAGGATGTGAATCTTCAAGTGAGTGTGCATGTGAAGGACAAGTAGCCAAGGTGCTTAGTACTAAAGCCTAGTCCTGGAATAATTTAGGCTACAGAATGATCTTCACAAAGGGAGCAGAGATTGACTTTTGGTGGTGGCAGGAGAAATGCAGCTGTCTTGGAATGAGGAGCTGTGTTACCATGAGCTAGGCTGGAGATTGTGTCCCAATGGACTTTGAGTGGGTACCCACAGCTCAGCTGGGTCCCTGACAAAGGCCAAAGCACAGTGGCAGATGGGATGTCTTCAGTTCTGTCTGATTCAAACTTTGCTAAAGTTTGTGGAATGAAGCCAATCAGCCATGGATAAAGGGCTTTAATGACTATTTATTTTTCTAACATTTATATTGTAATTAAGCTGCCATTTCTCAAAAACAAAATCTCCTCCCATCCCCCAAATTGCCATCAATCCTTCCAACAGGAGCATGCTGCAGTTTTATGTAAATTGGGACAAGGAGTGGGTGTGGAGCCATGCCAACACAAATGCTCATTTTTACAAGCATTGTCCTGAATGGGGGATGGAGCAGTTTTGTAAGTTCTGTGTTCTCTGTTGCTGCTGTGTTAAGTTTTGTGCAGTTTTAGTTGTCCTGTCACTTTGTCTCTTTCTTGTAAATAAATGGACTGTTTTGCTGTTGGTGTGCTGAGTACTAGAACAAGCACAAACAAGAACTCCTCTACTGCTTTTTAAACTGCATTTCAGTGCTGAAAAGGTGGCAGTTGTATCATGATTTACAGCTCCTATTTGGTGTTTTTAATTGGGAATTTACACGACAATTTGTGGCTACATGATTATGTTAAGATTATCTTATAAAAGATCTAGGACAGTTGTTTGTGAAACCCTGGGGGCACATACCAACCTCCTTAGTTATCTAACCAACTGTTGTGCTCCTTGGTTAAAAGAGTGGGGCCTTAAGAAGTGGTTTGATCTTCCTCTGAGAGGTTAAAGGTCGAATGACTCATAAATGAAGAAAGAGTGATTTAATCGAAGGAACCTGTGCTGTTATTGTAAAACAATATTCACCAGTGATGGTACACTGCTGTATAAATGACAAACTGCACAGCGATGGAACTTGTTATTACATCATTGGAAACTTCACCTGCTCTACATTTATGGCTCCATAAACATAGGTTTATTTAACAGCTGTGGGAACACCTATGGCCACTTTGTGTTAAAGGTCAGGAGTCCTAAATTTCAGTTTGCATGTTAGTGTTCATGGGTGAGGTTCATAAAATATGATGACTAGCAGTGAGTGATCAGAACATAACCAAAAAGTAATGTTGAGACAAACATGCTAACACAACCATTTATGCTGTTCTGTGTTCCCTTGAAGTGCTTGGGAGGATTATTTGTTTGCTGAGTGCTGCTCTGAAAACAGATCTATATCACTTGGTCACAACTCTGTCTTCCTCTCAATGGGAGCAGTAATTGTACCTGCGACCAAAGTTAGACTCCAACAGAGGTCTGCCTTCTAGGATATTTTTAAAGGGGGGCAGTCAAATCCAGCCTATTTCAGGATATGAATTGAAGGCAGTCATAAATACAGCAGCTGTTCCTCAGTTCCTTTGCCAAACTAGATGATTAAAAATATTAATATTTATTCTTGAAGTTGCCATGTTAAACACTGGGGCAACTGGCTGACTGAGCTGCAAGCTATGTATTGCCAAGTGCACCAAATAAAGAAAAATGAAAGGGAAAATAATGTGTACTAATGTAAATACTTTTCACATGAGAGTGTGGTTTTACGCAGGTGGTGTCCCGTTGCAGTAGGTCCTTCATGGGAGCACATGGCCACTCTGTAAAGGATAAAAAATAACTGCTGAGTGAATAATTCTTTTTTGTACTCTTGAAGCATTTGAAAAGTTAAACTGGTCTCCATTTGGAGATTAAATTGCATACATGCTGTGGGAGAACAGGAATCTCTCTCTGGTTTATGCAACATTGTTCTTTCTCAGCTCTTTTCCCGTGGCCTTGTCTAACTCATGCCACACATGAATATCAGAGTGCTGCTTTACATTCCCCACCCATGTTATTGCTTCAGGTGTTGTACGGTTGCTCAGTGAATGGTAGCAGATTTTTAACAAATTTGCAACAGCAATCTGGACTACTGAAAGGATTATGACTAAACCAATAAATTACTATTGTCTGCTTTCATCACACGACAGATTCCCATAACCCAGTCCAGTGTGGCTGAAGATTTCATGCTGATAAAGTTTGCTGGGTTTACTTACATTTCAGAAATACTATTGTTCCAATAGATTCATAAATAATTGTTATTCAAAGATCAAACAGAGATAATTACTGGTTTTTTGCACTTTTGGAACACAGATGAGATGATTAGAAAAATCCAAAAAGATATGAAGCAACAGTGAAGCTTCTCTTAAGCAATGTCAAACATATCTTTCTTGTTCAACAGCATTTTGTATCTCCATCAATAATCTCGCCAATGGTCATATAATTAACTATGCTAATAATGCTTCTTTTAGTCTTTTTATTACTATTATTGCTGTGAACCTACTTAGGAGCAATCCACTGTAATTAGTAATTAATCTGATGGTTGTGTTGCCCTATGCAAATGTGAGATGGAGCATGTTGATTTAACCACAGCAGCCTCAGTCTCTGCTGCACATGTTGCTTCTGCTCTGTGCCCAAACTCAGCCTGCAGCTCCTGCTGCCCCTGCACTGCCAGGGGGTGAGGGCTGCATCCTGGGGACAGGGACTGGGGACAGAGCAGCCCCTGTGTTACCTCATCAATCTTACTTGGCTGCTGTCAGCCCCTGTGCCTTGAGAGCTCTTCCCAGTGCCATGCCAGAGTAAAGAGGGAAGTGCAAGACTGGCTGGCTTGGGCAGCAAGCACTCCTGTGAAATGAAATGCCTCCTTGAGTGTTTAATATGGAAGTGTTTCCATTCAGGTTTGGTGTTTCACGTGGAAGCCATTTCTTTCTCACTTTCTAAACATTGCATTTGATTCTCTTTTCTTTAAATCTCCCAATTATCCTCATCTAGTCACTCTTGTTTGCTCTGGCAATCTTGTAATGCTAGCATTTGCCGACATCCCACTTTTTTTTTCTTAGGTTTAGAATAGGAAACAAGTGTGATATTATTTGCTGGCAAGTAGTGATGTTCTTGTGGCAATTGTGCTGAGCATTTACAGCAAGGGAGAGGTGAAGAGAATTCCCACTTGAATTTTTTTCATTTTTTAATTGTTGCTCGTGGCCCTTTGGTATTAGAATTGCCACCGTGGTTTTTTTTTTTTTGTAGAGAGTACCTGGTAATGAAAATGAACAATATCTTTTAAAGAGATCTTGCAAGACATGGCTTAAGCACCTGAACCTTGGAAATCCAGTCTTGCCTTGGCTTCATCTCCTTATTGTCATTCCCTGTTGCAAAAATGCAGCAGTAGGTACTGATCTCTCCTTCTCACTGCACATTGTAATTACCTTCCCTGTTTTATACCACAGCTGAAGGTTTCTGAAATTCACTGCTAGAAGATGATGTGTTTGTGTGTCCCTATCATAGCCCTCATCCTTCTCTAAACAGGAGTTAGAACAGAGCATTCAGCAAACAGACACGGATGCTGCCAAGAGCCTGCTGGACTGTGAGGTGGCTCTAAGCCACTATAAGGAAGGAAAGTAATATTAAGCCAGTGAGTGGAAAAATTAATTTTAAATGTTTTGTAATCACATATAAGTGTAAAAGCTGAATGCACAAATCATGTTTAGGGTAGATAGTGCTATTCAGAGCTAAAATTCATAGAAAAAGGCAAAAATATATTTTTCGATCCAGTACTTGCAACATGAAGCCTAAACCTGCCTAATCCTGGCTCCACATAATCACTAAAATACCTGTCAAAAGTCTATCTATCCGGAGGTATTTGACACTTTGTAAGTGTCCCTGAATTATCTGTCTTAGCAACATACACCTCTGCTGAGCTGTGCAAATACAGCAAAAGGTAGGGTTCTGGTGAAACCAGTATTTACACACTATCTCAGTGTTGGAAGTAATTAATCTTCAACTGCATGAGGCTCTTTGTGATGTAAAGCAAGTGCTGACACTTTTGTGTAAACATGAAGATTAGCATATTTACAAACTGGTAGATGTTACTTTGATCAGTGGCTGCTTGCACTGGAAAGGCATGCTGGCATGTGGGTTTGCTCTTCATGTGACAAAGATGTCTAATCCTTTTACACTATTCTCAGATCCATATTTAGAATTCTGACTTGTGTTTTCTCTATCCACTTGAGCTCACTGTTTGGTTTGTTTAGCAGTGTTCATCCACTCTTTATACTCACCAGTTACTCATTCCAGTTTGTTTTCTTTGCAAAGCAAGCAGTAAAATTCCAAAGTAGTAAATGACCTGGGTGAAAAAACCCGTAAACTCCTTTCAATTTAATTACTAAAGCAAATTGGAAACACTTGCAGTCAGGCTTTTTGATGGCCTGTATAAAGATCTTCACTGTTTTCTTTCTGGCTTTTAAGTAAGTTAGTGTGAAAATTAGTCAACCAAGCTCCAGCCTACTTCTAATGCTGTTATATCAAGACATTTGTTTCTGTGTACATTTAAACTCATCTGGAACACTTTGAAAGAGGCATCCTAAATGCTTGTTTTTGTTCATTGTAATTTAATGGTAAACTGTAAACAATACATAATTCATTTTAGTGCAAATTATAGCTTTACATACTCTAAACTGGTTAGTGACAGGACATCTTGTGGTAACAAGATAATGACCTGAGCGGGTTCGAACAGGCTGGGTCTTATCTTTTAAGAAGGATGAAATAATGTTATGACATTGTCAGCATATTGTCTAACATGCTGGGATGCTAGCAGCTCATTATTTATGTGCAACTCATCTGTCTGAGTAAAGGATTGCAAGGCTGGCCCTCCTTGGTGTACCTGTGCTGGCAAGCCCGAGCATGCCGGGAGCAGCAGGAGGTGTGTGGCTCAGGTGGGCCCACACACGCTTGCACAGGAAAGGTGAGACTGCAGCTGAGGGCTGGGTGGGGTTCTGCTGCTGTTCTCAGAGCCACAGCCTCCCTTTGAACACTGAAGGCAAATTTGCTCAGCCTACCCACAGTTACTGGAGATGGTAGATAGATCTGCTTGGTCTTGGAAGCTTTCCTGCTTTCCTCTGATAAACTGGAGCTTTGCCTCCATCCTCAGGCATACCTGTTAACCTGTCAAAGATGAGGAAACTCCTTCTCACCAATCCACTGTGTTCTAGAAGGTGTCACATTAATCCTGATGTTTTAGCCATTTGACCTGGCTCCTATCCACACACTAAAGCCTCAGAGCTGGTTTTAGGGCTTTGACTCAATTTCCATTTGACAACAGCTCCAGTGATGAATGAAGGATTCAGAGACACAGCTGCCACCCTGCTACTTGTCCTTATGGCACAACTAGAAGCACTAGTCCAGCATTTTACCAGTGGTTTAAGCTAATATATTTGTTTGTAAAGTTGAGATGCTGAGAGCATCCCCTTCCACCCCACAGTACAGAGGTGCAACTGCAGCAGGCACCTGGTGGTGACAACAGCTTCAGTGAGATTGACTACAGCCCTCAGTGGCTGTTGTCCCCTTTGCCCAGACCAGTGGGCTCTCCTTGCAAAATGAAGAGAACATTAAATCTCAGCCATCTCTGTGTCTTTCAAATGGATCAGAGTGATTATATATAATCTCACATACTAAAGGACCAGCTTTCCAGCCAAGCAGGACATCTATGCTCACAAGATTAGCCTGAGTCTCACTGATGGGATTTTAGACTTCTTACATTGGAAAGAAACAGCTGTGAATAACACATAGAAAAGACATATAATGATGTTTTTTGTAGTACATAATTTTTCCAGGGCCACTGTCTCACATAGCATTTTCCCCTTGAAATATTGTGGTCTGTAGGCTGCAGTCACACACATTCAGAGAAAGTTTAGTGTCATGGAGCTGCCCCATTTGTATCTATTGTATGAACAATAACAACAGGATCTGTGTTTTGATTGCTTGTTAAGCAGGTGAAGTGCTCAGAAAGAAAACTGATATACTTTTCTCACGTTGCTTGCAGAGCATCACACGTATGTTAGGTCTATTACTGATTAAAACTCTTGTTAAACTGAGGATCAAAAAGAAATCTTGACACCTCATTTAGCTATTTTCATGGCTGGATTAGCCTAAATAGAACAACTTGTCTATATGGGAACAGCAGAGACAATTTTAAAGATATATTCCCATCTAGGGAGAGAAACTGCAAGTAGAGTCTTTAAATCAGGAGGAAAATATTTTATTTTGTTGCAGTCATGAAAATTATTGGGTGAAATCTTGACCCCACCAAAGTCAATAAAAGTTTTTCTATGGTTTTCACTGAAGCCTAATGTATTTTCTATTGATATTTGAGGGGGAAAAAAAGCAACAACTTTTGCAGGTTATATTATTGCTTATTTAAAATGGATTTGCTGGTTACATATTTATGAACTAATACTGTATTAACAGAAGATTTCTTAAGTATATATTAATCTCTGTGGTTTACTAAAAGCTTTCAATATGTCTGGATCTCGTTTAATTTAATAGATTAGAGGACAGGTAGTTAATGTGCTAAACAAAATGGAATTTTGTCTGTTTTCCTTTCAATGTCATTATTTGCATCTTCATTTTTTCCTGCACTGCAAGTGTTCAGCCCTTTTGCAACTTAAATGCATGAGCAGACAGGGAACAGTCTGCAGTCATGCTAGAAAATAAGCCTGGATCCTTCAGGCTCTCAGTCTGAATACAGGCAGGGGAAGAGCCCTTCTCTGGGCTGCTGAGCCTGGGCTCTCTTGCAGACCCAAACACATATTAGCATGATGACAAGCAAGGTAGGCTTGGACCCTTGGGATTACAGCCTGACTAGGGACTGAGAGTGTGGAGGAAATGTCTACAAAGGCTGCAGGAAGGGAATAGAGTCTCAGGGAAGCTGGGAAGCTGCAATAGTCCCAGATTACAGGATTTGGGTCTGGCAAGCTGATTATTCAGCTCTGCAACACTCAGAGCCCAGCCATGAACATCATATGAACTTTGATGTTTTTAATGTTGTCCATGGCTGGGCTGTAGTCAGCAGGACTGACCCTTTTATGCTCTCACAGGTCTTTTTTTCCTGACAGTTTTATGGGCATAAATAGATAAAAGTCTTCATCTTAGGAAAAGCACGAATTTAGGAATTTTAAGATACTAATTTCATGTTGCCCTTGAGCATTTTCTGCAAATGTTAGCATGCACATACTATTTCTGGTGATTAAAGCAGAGTATTTTGACTTTAAAGTGGCATCTTTTGAATAAATGTGTCTTCAGATGATTTATGCATGCCATTAGGATTTAGTGCTGGTAGTTGTCCTGGGAAGCCTGATCTGGTCTTTCAAGAGTTGTCTTAGTTTTATCAGTCCATTTGCATGTGGTCATATTTCAACCTCCAGGAGCTTTAAAATGTTTAGTACACAGAACACAAATTTAAGCCTGTGTTTGTTTTTATTGGTGGAACCTCTTTCCTTTCTTCAACATTCTCAAATGTTCCCTGGTTTAAGTAGAGTTATCTAAGGTAATCCACTCTTGCCCTTACCAGGGATATTCCACTTTGTTCATAAGCACATAACATAACTCTAGTCCCCTGTGATTTCATTGTGAAATTAAAACCCAGACACTCATCCAGATGTCTTAGAAGATAAGGGCAGACCTAATCCGTGTGTCACAGAGGACTTGAGGAGCAGGAATTCACCTATACATCATCACGTTGTTATTAGCCTGGACCATGGCAAGCCCAACACAAACATTTTCCACAGGGCTTGCATTCAGGCTTGGCAGTGTTAAGAAAATACCCTCCAGCAATGTGTTATTTTAGGCTGAAACAAAAGTAGACATGAATGGCAGGAGGAACAGAGAAGTATTGTTTTTATTTTAATGTGAACCCATAACTTGTGTTAAATGAAAATCTAACCAAGTAAGATGTAAATACCATCGTGTTCAAATGAGCTATCAAATATCAACACATTTATTTTGTGATGGAGCACTGATGCTTGTCTTAGGCACTGTGGGAAGGGCAATTTAGATAGTAGAAGCCAAAAGCTTTATCTGATTAAAACTGATATGATGATTGATTTTGACAGAGAGAAATCACTTCCATTGCAAAAAAAAAGGAGGCAACAAAAACATTGTGCATTTTTCATTAATATGAATGGTGGCACTGAAACTAGGAACAAAATGTGGGCTTCTGAAAGAGGGAAAACTTTGTCTTTTGCAGTTCTGCCACAGAAGTCACCCCAAAAGCTTCCAGAATTATTTTATAAAATCCTAGGGTAAGAGTGAGAATCCACAGCAGGTGACCCATCCTGCACAGCTCCCATTTCTGTCTGTTCCTGCCCTCACTTGCTGTTTCTCCACCTTGCCCTGGGAGCACTCCCAAAAGCGTGCAGAGGGATGCTACAGGATAGGAAGGAGCAGAGTTTGTGATCAAAGCAGTAAACTGGGAGTTAGCTGGTTTGGATTCAGCTCCTGCCTGTGCCACAGATGTTCTGCATAGCCAGCCATGGCATGCTCTGTTTTTGTCAAAATTCATCCTGTGCTGAGAGCCAGAGAGAGGCTGGGATGGCATCTGATGCTGGGAGGCAAACAAGGCTCACCCGCTGCTTGGACATTTTACAAGTATATTTAGAAAACTCCAATGGCATGTAAGCTTTGTGGTGTCCTTCAGCACAGGGCTGAACCTCTTGTTTACAGTCAGTGCCTCAGTGCTCCCTCCTGCCAAGCAGGAAAACTGCAAGGATTTTCACTTTAACACTTGTGCAACGCTCCTATGATGTAAGGGATGCTTCAGTGCATGTCTATTAGGAGAGCCCACAGCTTTGAAGAGAGCTGCCCAGAGTTTGTGCACTCATTGAATAGTTGGAGTCTCACAAGTGTGAAAAAGTGTCCTGGAAAAATCTTCAGAAAAGAAAAATCTGTAATAACGAATTCTGAGGGCTGTTACTGTGCTGTTTTGGGGGTTTGGTTTGTTTGTTTGTTTTTATATGAATATTAATGGTAAATTCATGCAAATGTACTAATAAAAATCAAGACTAGAAGAAAGGGCTTCAGGCAGGACAGACAAACACTTTCTAAAATGGAATGTGGCTTTGATTTTTTTTGTTTTGGGAAGTGATCCAGGTTACCCTAACAGAAAGCAGAGACACTTTGTGGCTGGGGTCCCTTTGTGCACAATGCAATGGCAAGGCAGTTCAAGACCAGTTCATCTGTGTGAAAATATGACCCTTATGAGTCTGGAGGTCAATGAAACCACTGTTGATCTGCTTAGGGCATGCTGGTCACTGCTTTAGGGTCATTTTGATTTATGTGCTTGGATTTTCCACTTCCAGAAGAATAAAATCTGGGTAACTGTCTCTTAGTTAACGCTCATTTTTTGTTGGCAACATGCATTTTTTTCAGAAATATGCATTGTATGAAATAATCGAACAAATTTAATGTAAGTATATAAAGTTATATTTTTAGGAAAGATGAATATATTCACAGTGATAATTAGGGAAAAAACCCTTAAAAGCATTGCTTTTGATTTCTTTTTTTTTTTTTTTGTTTCTTTTAAGCATTATACAAGCTCCCTCTTCTCTGATATTTAAACATTGTTATTTAAGAGCTTAACAGTTTTTGTAGATTGACTTTAAAGATTCTCATGTGAAGGATGAAAGTGATGGTAACACCATTTAATGAATGGGATAGTTGAACCAGAGGCAGAGTCAGCTAAAAGAAATGTGTAGCAAACCAGAAAGTTAATAATTATTTACCTCCCCAACTCCTATCCAACTTCAAAAGTAAAATGAATGGAGGCTTCAAATGTTCTTTCTTAGTACAAAAATGGCAACTGCTTCCCTGCTGAGATGTCTTGGAAGTGTTACCACAGATGGCAACCCCTCCACAGAGAATTTGATCTTTAATACCTCTTGAGGTCTGGTGGGGCCTTACAGCCTCTCATGATGGCTCTGGGCACCAGTGCTGGAATGTCCTCCTGTGCATTTCACTGGCAGAAACTGGTACCAAAACCTCCCACTGTGCAGCTCAGCACGGGGAGGGAAGTGGGGATCCAGGGGGAATCGGGGCACTCCACACCCTGCCTCTGGCATGAGGGAGATGGGTCAAAATATTGCCTCAGCTGACACCAACATATTTTACCTTGATCACTTTGTATTATTAATTTCAGTGTGATTAACACTGGGGGCATCTGAGTCAATTTATCTGGATTTTTTTTCTGTTTTTCTGTCAGATGTTTAAAGCTCTAGCTTCAGTGTCACTTGTTCCTCTGGTGTGTAAACAGGCTTCCCCTTCCTAGTTGCCATCCTAAGTACTTCTATCAACTGCTATTCTAATACTTCTATCAAACTCCTTAATTTGTCCTATAAGACCCTCTAACCCCTTGAAACTGTTTTTAAAAAAAACTGTTAAGGTCTCTACCACCTGCTTTGCATGTGACTGCTGAGCAGTTTAGTAACAAAATTTGAACATGAGTAAACAAACAACACATTCATGACTGCACTGTAACCTCTCCATTGTGTTCCTTGTCCCATTTGTTAGGGAGTTTTACATAACCCAAAATAAGGCTTTTGTTCAGTCTATGAACAAAACATGGGGCTGGAGAATTATGAAATGTTCAATGTGCTGCTCACTGCTTGTTCCTTGTAGTAACTGCTTCACAAGCCTTCTCCTTCAAGACATCCTAAAGGCTGTTTAATACTCTCTTAGTTGTCATTTCTGTCAGCACTCAGCACTGTGAAGAGTTGCTGAACTAAACCATATTAGCAGGTCTTTACAATTATTTGTAAATGTTGGGATACTCAGAAGATTATTGCACTGGTACATTGCCTTTGGTGCCTGAGGGGAGCACAAATTATATCTTATCTGCAGGAATAGCACTGAGGAGCTGTCTTATGAGATGCTGTGGTGCTCAACCCACTTCCAATCCCATCACTGGGATTGTCAGGGTACAATTTATATCAGTGAGCAGGACAGACACAGCCTCTAACATTAGAGTTTCACATGACTCTAATGCATGGGAAATGGATTTTTTTTCTCAAATGGATAAAAATATCTTCTCATCTGAAACCTTAAACTGATGACATTTCAGAATTCCATTTGGAGAGATGGAAAAGCAGATGATCTGTGGTTTTTAAAACTCATAGCTGGTGCTTCTTGTCTATAAAGTTTGTTGAAGTACTACTGAGACAAAGCACTTCAAACTTTTGCCTGTATATCTGACTCCACAAAGGTTTGTCTATAATTGTCTATATTTCAGGAAAACTACTATTTTCTGAAACACATTAGTTTGGGATTGTCAGGACTGGTACCTGGAAGTTACGCTCCTAAAATTGAAAGAAATGGTCCAGTTTTCAAAAGCACTGAGCAACCTCTGAGTGCCATGGAAATTGTCCAGGATTTAAAGCTCTGGGAAAAGGTCAGGCTGGTTGTTTTGTAACCTAAATTTAAGCTCCTATGTACTAAAAATGCCAAGGAAGAAATATCCCCTATCATAAGCCAGTTCTTTAAACAGAGACATACTTTTAACAACTGCTTAATTGAAAGCAAAACTTATTTCAGTACGATAGGAACATATTTATAGTTGTGTTTGTGCCATCTTGTAATTTGCAACTTGAAAGGAAGTCAATTGTTGCATAACTCTACAGGCCAGTGGGCCATTTCCCTTGGCTCCTAAAGTAGAAATTAAAATTTGTTTTATTCTTTATAGTTATATATATATATATGTTTATTTATTATCTGCTGCTGGGAGCTGCTGAGTGACCTGCTGGTGTGCCCTATGGATCTGGCTATGGGAAAGACTGACTTGTTAAACTCTCTTCCACACCAGGGCACTGAAACAGGAGGCTGTCAGGAGCTCCCATCTGACCATAATGTGAGACACTCTGATACTGTGTGCATTGCCCATGGTGGAGGCTGGCAATTTAGGGCATTTTCTCACCAAAGAGTCACTGATACAGGCTTCACTTGAGGCTGCAACCCCTTCATAACTCATTCTAAGGGGAGCATGAAGCGCTTCCTACCCATAATGGGAGTGAAATCCTGCCTTGCTCCTGCTTGGGCTTTTGCCATGGCGTTGGGTGATGGCAGGTTTCATCACTGGATGGTGTATCCTGACATGGGGCATAGAAACCAGGAGCAGGGAGCAACCTGGAGGCTACAGGTGCTGTAGAGAGAGAGGCACCTGGGTGGGAGTGAAGACAGGGACAATAATTTCCTCATGCAAATTCTGCCTGAAAAGGAGTCCCCTGAGTGGCAATAGGGTTTTTATATGTGAGCTCCAATTTTCTGTCTATATTTGCCTGTGCTTAGGTCTGTTTATTTGTACTTTATCATGTGAAACATGGTAGAGAATGATGGTTTGTTCTCAGTCTGGGCAATTATTGTTACAATGCAGAATCAGAGTGCAATTCACAATGGATGAGACCTTGCCAGAAACGCTTCTTTTGGAGCAGAAAGGGACATCAGACCAAGCTGTTCAGAGCTTGATCCAGTGGGGCCATGCAAGCCTCCAGAGAGGGGGACTTCACAGCCTCCTGAGGAACCCTGTGCCCTGCCTGGATGGCCCTGGGAATGGCATGACAGGGATTGCTGGCTCTGCTGGTCTCAGCCAGTGCTGATGCTCCCAGGTCCCTCTGCTTGTTCCCATCTGAGAGTGACCTCTGTGACTGTCACATAAAGTCAAGTACTGACTGCATGACCATCCTCTTCAGAAAGAGTCTATGACTTCTGAGTTTCTCTTCTTTTCCATTTACCCAGAAGAGATTTTCCCAAATTTTCTGAACCAGAAGTAGATGGTCACCCCAAGGCCAGGATTGAAGAGCACCAGCCATCCAGTGACTGTGTGATTTGGCATGGCTGATCCCACTGGATCACTTCTTGCCAGGTCCACAGGGTCTTTCCAGCCAT
Source organism: Agelaius phoeniceus (assembly GCF_051311805.1). Lineage (NCBI taxonomy): Eukaryota > Metazoa > Chordata > Aves > Passeriformes > Icteridae > Agelaius > Agelaius phoeniceus. The sequence goes on from NC_135276.1 coordinate 11,923,235, forward strand.
GGTGGCATGGCTTTTGTGTCCTGTTTAATTTTTGTCTCTCAGAATTGTTGAGTTTGCCCATCCAAGCTTTCTATGTTTAATGTTTTCTATAAACTCCCCAGCTCCTAGAGTCATATGAGAAGCTTAGCAATTAATAAATGTTTTCAGGGTTTGGAGGGGTAGAAAAAAAACTTCTGAGTGTGAATTTCAAATGCAAACTTCACAAACAAATGCAATGAACTTTTACATTCATTGACCTTTAACGTCTCCTGGTTTTCTGGGACATCATTTCTGACTTGTGGCTCCTGGAGGTTGGCAGCACTGCTGCTGACTCTCTGTGCATTGAGGCTGCATTTATGTCGCTTGGTTTGATACATTCCTGGGAGACTTATTTCTGCTCTCTGTGCATTTAGCTACAGCCTGGGCAAAGCAAGAGAATCTGTTTTTTGTTTTATGGTTCTTCTTTCCCCTTACTTTGGCTTCAACCTTTCTACCTTTTAGGATTATAATTTGGCTATTATTCTGAAATATACATTCCCTGTTGAGTATAATTATTGGTGTTAAGTTGTGTAAATCTCTCAATAAGTGTGTACAAATTGACACTGGATGAACTGGAGGGATATTCTGATAGTAGCATGTAAAGAATTACAAGGAAAATCAGAACTGGTAATATTTTTGAATCTGCATGCAATTTGTGAATATTTGCACATATCTTTTTTTTTCTAAATTTTTTTTCTGGTGTCACACATATATTACCTCCTTTTGAAAGTAGAGGAGAAATTTAAAGCTTTCTGTGAATTTTAAAAACAAAGTTTTTGCTTCTAATGTGAAAGATCTTGGTTAGAGCTGTTATGGAAAGTAACAGGTGACTGAGGTTGATATCCAAAGTCAGTGATGTCAAAACTAAAGAGATGGTTGTCAGTTTTGTCAGAGGACACAATTTTACTGACTTCTACTTAAATCTTTCATTTCTGATTAATAGGAAGATGTGTACTGATTTATGGATCATGGCCAAAGACTCTAAAGTCTTGTAAATTCTATTCTACAGGTTTTCTAAAAGAGAAAAGACAAGAACTCTTTTCTCCAACCAGGTAAATGTGTGACTATAATACCGGTAAAAAGATCTTTTGAAGTGTTTTTCTTCACATGCACAGAAATCACTTAAGTATAAGCCACTAAAGAGCCACACCTGGGAGATTTAAGGTGATTTTGTTGTTTGTGCTATGCTGGAATTTTTTTGTTTCAGGAGTGTTTGTCTTATAGCTCATGGTTGAAGTGACCCTCTTAAATCTACCATTAAAACTTGAAATGACAGAAGCCTGAATCATGCTAGAAAAAGGGCATTACCTTGAATTTGTGTGCTTGAGTTTCTTGGCACAGGCAGAACACCCGGAAAATAGTTTCAGTCACTAGAAATGTGCACAAATATTACAAGTGTGTCATTGTAGACCACAGTCTCAACATGTCTTCTTTCCTACCCAACGGTAGACTCATATTGGAACAGGTCCAGTGCTTTAATGAATGACAAACCTGTAAAATATTTCTTTTCCTCTGCCTGTGGTAACTGCTCTTTAACCTGGCAGCAAGACTAGGTACAAACAAGTGCTTGAGGCTGACTTGTGGGCAAATAGGCTGTGTGCATGGAAAGAGGGGCTGTGACACGGAGCCAGTCACCGTTCCTTGGCCACGTACCGAAACACCGTGCCAAAGGATGGGGAGCACCCTATGGCTGTGCTTGACACCAAACGTGTGTGGGAGCTTCTTGCCAGAGCAGGTGGGCAAGAATAGCTCAGCTGGGAGCCGGTGAGAGGGCTCAGGCAGGGAAAGGCATTCTTGGCTCTCCTGGCGTTCCTCCTGCACTGCGCAGGGAGAGCAGTGCCAAACAACACATGCGCTGTTGGCATCTCCAGTTACTTCTACTTCTGTAAGTCAGGAACCATTCCTCTGAAGCCAATGGCACCTCATTACATTAAACTGATGTGAATAAGAGGCAACTGGGACATATATGTTTCCATACCTTTATGCCGTTGGGTCTGATTCTACTTTTGTTCACACTGGTTTGATATTGATACAGCTCCTCTGGCTTTCATGACATGAATCTGTGTTTAACCTGGGTCAGCAAGATCTCAATCAGCTTCATTTACTTCAAAAAATATGTTGCCAGAGCTGTTGGGAAAGAATGGATCTGTAAGAGAATAGAAGATGGGAAGTAAAAATAGGAAAGGGATCAAGAAACAGCTCAAGGATGGAGATTCACATTTCTTGTGTTTGCCTACAGTTTGTTACCTTTTTCAGTGAAAAATGGGAGAGATGAAAGAAGGAAATATTTCTTGAGTTAGAGGTTGTCTTTGGGCTGAGCAAAGCCCTGCGGTAAAAGCATGTTAGTCCTCTCTCCTTTTTCTATTTCAGCTGTTCTTTGTGTTAGGAAAAAAAAACCACTTCTTTGTTTTTTTCCAATACAAAATAGGAAAGGACTACAAGGAAACAGAGCAGATTATTTTTTCCAGTTTGCCTTAGGGTTTCCTGGAATTTTTGCTACTGTACATTTATTTAAAGTAACCCTATCTGTTTAAATACATGCTGATCTTTGGCTGCTCTGAGATCAGAATCAGCCCTGAAGAATGCCTTTTGCTCGCAGTCATTCTTGTATTGTCAGTCCTTCCTCAGCGCCCCCTGCCACGCTGACCTCCAGGGTATCAGGTGACAGCAGCATAAACTGCAACACATGTGGGCAGGGCAGGCAGCGAGTTATGATCTGAACCAACACAGAAATTGGGGTCTCTTGTCAGTCTCCTCAAAGATGACAAAATAATCTGCTTCCAAATGAAGGTAGATGTAAGATAAATTCTGTGCCTGCTATTATGTTTTTTTGGCATTAGCCAAATGCTCTAAGCATTTTGTGGCTTTGTCACCACCAATTATGAACTAAAATAACATCAAGTGCTGCAGAGTGCCATGATCCAAAACTCCTCTGTCTTTTCACAGTGACATTGTGAATAAATAAAATCAGCTCCAATGATTCATTAATTCATGTTTAATAAGGCTTTGCAAAGTTATGTCAGACACTTGGAAAGGATGTCTGGAACTAAAAGCTCAATCCCTCGGTGTCTAACCCAGACGAGCTGACTCCTTAATTTTGCTGAAACAATATGTGCAGGGAAGGGTTTGTTGGAGCTCTGGAAAGTTTTCTGTTGTGTGCACTATTTAAAAATTCTGTGCAATTGTCATCATTATCTTCCCAAAATGAAAACAAGTCCTTTATAGTGAAATTTAGGACATTATGCAATAAACTAAAATTTATTGTTTAATTCTCCAACCAAGATTTTGCATAACAAATGGAATAAATTAAAATTTTTTGTTGGCTGTCTCAATTTCACAATAATTGTATTTTTATTTGAGCAATGTGTGTATATCCTGAAAATACTTCAAGAAAAAATAAATTATTCAAATGGAACAGCTTTGCTGTAAATTATACAGTATTTTTTTTCCTTAAATGTAATTTCTATAAGATTAATTCGTTAGAATGGGTAACATGCTCAAAGCTTTTAAAAAAGGTAAAATAATTTTCTTTTTATTGTCTAGACTCTATATAAGTCCTTGCTAATTAATACTGCCCTTTCTGGTGACTTTGCAACAGGCAAAGCAGGCAAACTCAAACAAACCAATTATAAATGATTTTTCAATGTAAACTTTTAACAGTGTAGCCTAAGGGCTTGCTCAACATAAAAGTACAATTTAGAAAACATTAGTTTTAACTAAGGTCAGGATATATCAGGCCATGATGGATGTACATGTAAAAACATCTGACTGTGGAATGACAACATTTTCTTCAAGACTAAGCAAAGCGTTGGTGGCAGTGATAAGTAAAAAGAAAAATAGCTTTGAATGAACTGACCAGAAGGTTTGAGTTTTGAGTCTGGGTTGCTAGTTTGGGGGTTTTTCTCAAGTGTGTGTTGATTTCAGTTTCTTCAGAGTTTTGCAAATCTGACTTCCTGGGATGCTGCAAGCAGTATAGTCTGGGTTTTAGACCTATATTCTACAGCAGGGCCAAGAGAAAGTCAAGCTTTTAAACACCATCTGCTGCCTTGGGTCCCAGGTAGAAATCACCCCATTCCTGTTCTCAGCTGCTGGAGCAGAGCCCCTGTGCTGTGGGGGTGCCACACATCCTTCCACCTGTGCGTGACACAGCTCATCTGGCTCTGTTCTCCAGCTACTGAGTGGAAAATGTCATGGCCCTGTGATGCAAAGCACTGTCCCAGTATATCCCACCACCACAGGTTTAAGCTTGTTTGAAGAAAAAATTTGGGGAGAAGATCCCGGTTTGAATAGGTGGTGGTTGACTGCTCCACACTGTCTTTAAGGCTCTTCATCCTCATTGTCTGTCTTTCAACAGCCTGAGTGAAGCTGGCACAGGCTCCCATCATGTGCTGTATCTAATTTGGTAGAAGCAGTCACATGCCCATAGTGTGATCTGTATCAGATTTGTACGGCTGAGTCATCTGGTATCAATTCTTGTGGAGCAAAGGCTCCATAGCTGCAATCCTCACATGTTCCTGTGGCTCCTGCTCCTGTCTTGTAACTCATTTATCACAGTTCCACTCTTGCCCTGCTCCTCTGCCCATTGCCCAACTCACCCAACACCTCTTCCTTAGCTCGGGAATATCTTTTCCCAGACACACGTGCCACCTCGTCCTGGGCTCAGCAGCCCAGGAAATCACACAGACTTCCTACAAATACCACACAGATATTTTAAATAACCTCTGAACCTCTAACTCTTTGCTGTTGTCATTGCACCCCTCCTTCTCCTTCAGGAATATGGTTGCTTAACATCCCTTCACACATGGTGTCTCCACAGCCTCTTGAAAATAGAACATTGTTTCTTATCAAGCAACTTTCTTCTCTTTTCAGCTGAAAACTTGTCCTGGTCATTAACACATCACCCTCCATGGGTGCTCCTGGCTCCTCCACCCAGATTAACAAAAAGCAGCCAAAGGCATACCCATAGCTTCACAAAATGTGCATGGAAACCATACACTGGAGCTGGGTCACCAGTTTATCAGCCAGGCTCTGACTGCAGGTTTGTCATTTTGTTGAAGCAAAAACTGATTTTGTCAATGAAGTAATGGCTTGTTAATTTTATTTTTAACAAAAACACTGCCTCCTTCTATATGTACTAGAATTGCAACCTTTCTAAGCACATAGTGTATGTTCATAGCCGTTGGCAAAACCCAATGGATGCTACTTCGAAAAACAAAAAATTACTGCTTAGTTGAATTAGAAACATTTATAACATCTGCAATCATCGTTGTTTGTTCTCTCTTCTGGTGAGCAAAGTTGTTCCACTGCTGCGGTCTCCCCTCTCTCTTTCTTGTCATCTATAATTATGTAGAAGGGATTAATAATCATGCATTTTATCCAGCGTCTCGGCTTGATGACAGGGCATTGTTTAATGAGAGCAAAATCAGTGCCCTGGCTCTTTGGGAGAGCTAAGGCTGTGCTTGCAGTGGAAATCATTGAAAATAAACATGTGGAAGTCTAAGCGCTCTTTAATAACTCCTTCTGCTTGTTTGGTTAGCAATTTCAGTGATTTCGTCCGTCGTGCCTGGCCCTGCTGCTGCAGAGGCATGGTTATTTATGGTGCCAGAGGAGGTTATGATCTCCTTATATAAACTACAGCACAGAGGTAGAATATAGTCAGTTCTGAGTCATATTGAGTGCTTTAGTTCTCCAGCTCCAATGCCATTAGATCAAGAATTGGCCATTAGATTGTACAAGAATTTTTTAGGATACTGTTTAGGATACTGAGGCACTAAGCACCCAGAAAAGTTATGGATCTGTCACATAGACAGGCTTTGTCCTGTCTGTAGCTTTTACTTCTACTTAGGTATTTAGCTTATATTTGCAAATGGTAAGATGATGTTACAAAATGGCACTGCCCATGTGTTGTAAGCAATTACTGGATTATTTCCTTCTCAGAGGTGCCATGGGTTTAAGTGCAGAGCTTGGGACCATGTGTGCTTGTAAAAAGGTCTCTGCTGGGTAAAATGCAGCCTGCCTGCAGCACTGCTGTCTTTGGGTGTTACAAGCCAGGGAACATGGACAGTCTCCATGGGAGCTCTGAGAAAGTCTAGGCCTCATTGCAGCAGAGAGCACTTGCTCAAAACCCACTTTTCCTGTTCTGTCCCTGACAGGAATCTGGAGAAGCTTGGCTTTGCAGTGTGGGATGGCTGTGGCATTTCCTGTGCCACAGCTCAGCTGGGTCAGGGCAGGGAGGCAGAGTGATAATCCCCAGGGAGTAGCACCTGGCTGGCAGCATCCAGTGCCCACTGGAGGAGCAGCACAGGGGACAGAGGTTTCTCACCAGTGAAGTGAAGTGCCAGTTACATGTACTCAGACAGATCAGTGCTCAGGGTACCGATACGGGTGGGGGTTCAAGGCTGTGGAGCACCAGAAGATACCACAGAATTAGTGCCTCAATGCCCAGAGCTTTGTCTCGTGGCTGTGGCACAGTGCTGCTCTCAAATTTTTTGGGAACTTGGACTCCAGTGGTAACTCAGGCAGTGAATGCACCCACTGTCAACCTTCCACTGGTTGGTATTCTCTCCTCTAAATAAATGCATTGAGGAAGGACACTGCACAAGTGTTCCAGACCTTATTAATGAGGGAAGCAGTTTTCCTTCAGACCTTCCTCAGATACTCATCACATCACCAGGCAGCCTGGAATGAATTCTGTCTTCTTGCTTTATATGAGTGATTCAGATTTTTGCATAATATATTTAATTTGTAACTTATGTATGTAGCAATTTGGGTGATGTTTGAGTAGGACATTTCCTTTTCTTGTTACTGCTAGTGCTTGAAATGATGAAAACTCATCCTTTCTCAAGGGAAGTAAATGGGGAAGGGTAGCCAAGGGCTCACACTGTGGGTGGGGGGATGGCAGGGGCCAGCAGTTAATTCAACAAAACCATATATTAATGTGAAACACAAGACAGGGATTTCTTTCCTCTTCTGTATCCACTTTATTTTTAAACAACAGAAGCCACCTATGAAAGACAAGGGTTAGCTTAGATTAGCTCCTCATTCTTATACACATATTCACACATTTATACCCCCACAGAAGCACAGTGGTGCCTGAAGTCCAGAAAGCCCAAAAACAACAGAAGGCTGGAGCCAAGACCCAACCTTCACCTTCCCCAGTGCTGTCCCTGTTGTGTGATGGGAGTTCATTATGTCAGTGTACTTGCAGCCTGTCAATACGAGCCCACACCTCCTCAGGCCCTGCTGTCCTGACAGCCTCTTGTCTTCCCTCTACTTGGCCATCTGCACTGACCAGTACCTCAGCCCCACTTTTCTCCTGATCCCCATCAGTGGTACTTGCACAACATCTGCTCTGAGATGCCTCACAAGGAAATACCCTGCAAATCTCCATGTGGTTTGTAGAATGAATTCCCTGGTGACCCTCTCATTAATAGTTTTCCCTGCCAAATGCTGTTTGCTTTTACTTTCAGAACAGTCTGCATTAATGATTAGTTCCTCTACTTGGACATTATTTACATAAAGTATTGCTCTCATATCACAGGCAGCAGCTCCACAATGACTCTGAGCAAGACCAGGATCAATGACCAGTGAAAGTAAATGCCAGACAACAGTTGTCTCTGCAGGATGCATTCATGGAGAGCTGGGAATTTCCTTACCCTCCTGGCTGCCCTGCCTGAGACGATAAGTGCTTGAATATTTCACAGCAAAGAAGTCCTGGGAAAAGCAGAACTATTTCTTGTGATAAAGGCTGGCTGCACATTTTGGGAAGATGAGCTTGTCAGGGATGTTGCTGCACTCAGGCTGAACCTGTGGGAAGTGTGCCTGTTCCTAATAAATGTTATGTGTATTTATGTGGCAGTCATTGTGCTTTGCAAGGAGGGAGTCACAGAAATAATTAGTTAAGAGCGTGAGGTTTTTGGCACAGATTCCCTTTCTCAAGTAGCTGTGATGTTCATATATAAGAAAAATTGATTTGGCATCTAGACAGGATTTCAGCACGCTCACGGTTATGGAAATCAGCTATGGGCATGGAAGAAATCTGTATATTGATTCATAAACTGACTTGACGACTTGTTCATGTTTTAATGTTTTCATGGACTTTTACCCAAGATAAAATTGCCAGTAAGTACCACTTGACTGTGCTACAGCACCATCTAAAATGGTGGGAAGAATGCAGGGAATAAAAGGGATTTCCTATTAGGCAGAAGACTTTATTTTCTTTGCTAATTAAGTTTTTCCTTAAAGATGAGCATTTTTCTCATTGTCCTTGCTATTGTGTTAGAATATGCATGTAAATAACACCCAGTGAGAAATGGTTTCCTGTTATAGGCCCCTGGTTTCATGGACAATTTATTTTGCAAGAGCTCAGGAAAGCCAGTCCTCCTCCTGCTCACACCAGGCTGTGTCCATGCTGCTAGAACTGCCACAGCTGTGTGTAGGTACTAGAATGAGAATCACTTCACTTTGCTATGGTGTAGTAGGACAAAAGCCAGTATGGCTTGCTGAGTCTGTTTTTCTCTCCCTGGCTGGCGAGGGGTGTGTTTAGTCACCATCAGCACCAACCCAAGACTGCAGAAAACACCAGCTAAGAGACTGACTCCTCAGCAACATGTTTCTCTGCAGGTTTAAATTTTAATCCCTGAATTATACCTCTGCCTGCCTCATGGTTTCCTTTGGAGACCTTCCAGCATTGACCAATCCTGACCCCATTTGACTTAAGCTATGTGGGCTTGAAATGGAGGCAGGATGGCTGCTGGCCATAGTGGAGAGGAATGGGAAAAGGAAACTGTGTCATGTGCAACATCATCCAAGATCCAGCGTGATAACAATGTGTGACCAAATTCTGATCTCACTTGTAGCAGTGAGCTTCCATTCTGACTTCAGAAGGAATCATGGGTGTAATGTGAGTCACAACACACACACTGTGCCACAGCACAGCAGAATTTTTCCAATAAATATTGTCTCTTTTGTCAAGACAGAAGAAAACCCCTGGAGACCAGTACTATATCAATCTGCAAAATTCAGGAAAGAGGCCCTATAGTAACTACATTTTTGAAGGTGAAGGTTGTTCCTTGCAGACTAAATTTTCCCTTACAACAGTTGGTTGCTCATTTTCTGAAAATTTCTGCAATTTTTTCCATGATTAGTGTGTAGGATGAAAAGATCTCTGGGGCCTTGTTTGACGCTATTGTGTTTGGACACCACCTTACATACTAAAAGCACTCATGGAGAAATCAGGGAGTTGTCTCATGGTGTCTCAAGGTGGGCTGCTAGAAACAGAGATATTTTTACACCCTCAGGAAGAGAAAAAAGGCCATTTTTATCATTTGGTAGTTGGCTTCTTGCTGATTATTAAATAGTCTGCCAAATCTGTGGTTAATGAGTGATTTAAATGTACTTTGAAGGCAGCTTTTGTTTCCTTCAGTTGTTATTCTAAGAGCCCTTAAAATTAATTAACTGACAAACTCCATAATTGATGCTGCCTACGTAGCCTGCACTGGCCAAAACTGATGGGAGCCCTGGCATCTTGGTCAAGGCTGCTCTAAACCCTTCTGAGAGCCTCTGCTTGCCCTCTCTTTATGCTCCTGGGTAGGAGAGGGCATGTTTAGTTTTCTGCTTACTCTATTCCCTTTTGTACTTGTTCATTTGCTAGGTGCATAAAGGAGAGGAGGTCATTTGTGCACATGGGATAAAGAGGTATTATGAATTCTAAAGTGTTTGCTTTATTGGGAAAAGCACAGTGAGCAGGAGAGCTCAGGAACCTAATGTGTGAATTTTTAATGAATGCCGTGCCATGTGTTTGTGCAGGCTTTTTTTTTCTACCTGTAGCAGCTTTATTCATTTGGGAGAGTACTGTGTACAAGATATTCTTTAGTAGTGTGCTGGCTGCTGTTTAGTTTTAATAAATTAAATCCTTTATATCAATGTAATATTCTTTAGACAAGCACTTCCAAGACAGATTAGAAATGAACTTAAGGGGATTAAAAGCTTCTCTTGCTAAAAACAATGTTTCAGATGGGAAATCCACTTATTTATGTCACTTTCAGTGGACTACATTTGGCTTTAATATGCTGCTACTGCTAAAGAAAGCAGTGCTTTGCCCATGACTGCAGCCTTTCTGCTCTGCTTTACATACACAGCAATGTTTATTTTCTTCCATACAGTAAGTCACTTTGCAAAAGATTGATGGCTTCCCATAGAATTGTGAGAAACCATTTTCTTCTTATTTAGAGAAAACAAAAGATTTAATGACTCTGGCATTTTAAATAGCATCAGTCTCTTTGTAAAATAGGAAATTATGGGAATAGAAGGTATGAGCAGAGAGAAAAATCTGCTCTGATTTTCCCCTTGCTGCATTATAGCAGGCTGAAAACATGAATTGGAAGGTTGGCACTATCTGTGAAATCCTGGACATGTTGGGAGCAGCCTGGTTTAGCTGGTGTTAGCTCTGGTCTGTGCAGCAGGCTGAGGGTGAGGTACCAGATTGCAGGCTCTTTCCTCTAACTCATCCAGGTAATCTATTTTTATATCAAAACTTGTCCTAATACATGGTTCAGTGTTGTGCCAACCCCGCTGATGGGTCTCTGGTACCAACCTGAAATATTTTGATTTGAAATATTGTAAGATATATAAGAATACAATATGTAACACATAATAATACACAGTATAATAACTTATCTGTGTGTGTGTGTGTATAAAGCAGTATCTGCTGGGTTTGATGTACCACCACTCTGCAGGTGCTGCTGTAGAACAAGATGCTGCCTGACCATGCCCCAGTACCTGACTCCTGCTCCACTGAAGACATTCAGCCAGCAGAAGCTGAGTGCTTTGGTGAGCCCAGCAAAGCTGCAGCTGTGCCTCTCTCAGAGCCTTGTCCTGCTGGGTGTCTGGCCATGCTCAGATGGCTCTGAACATTAACAGGAGGCCCTGCAGTCCTAGGCTCTGGTAGGAGTTTGCAGTAATCACCAGCCAAGGCACACAATACTGACCTGGAAAAGGCTGGCTGCTGCCCAATGCTCTCACACTGAAGTTTAGGCAGGATGGGAACCATGTCTGTGGAATAAAGGAGGAAGCTCTCCTGTGGGATGGACCAGGACAAGACTGAACATTCTGAATTTTGCACAATTTTGCGACCGCGTTTCGGCCCCATAAGAGACAATCCAGCACTCAAACTTTCCTAGCATCCATGTCTGGCAATCTGAACTGTCAGTTCTTTTCCCAGACTACAAAAAGGAAGGTTTTGGAGTTTGCTCCTCACAGCTGAATGCAATGGGGACAAAGAAGGTATTAGGACACAACTGATCTCCCAAAAGGGTGAAAGAAGAAAGAATTCCTCCTGAGCCTCCTCACAAAGCTGCCAGGAAGGGAAGGAGACTGGAGAGCCTTTGAGGACAGTCTGGTTTTGCCTTTTCTTAAGTGAGTTAGAAATCTTTGGTCTACAGTGAGGACAGAAGAAATGATCATAGGAAAATGAAAACTGGAAGAAGTATGTGAAATTAATGTTTTAATTGGAACAAGGCCTTTCAGTCAGTTTATTGTTGCCATTTGCATGTGAGACCATGAAACTACAGTGCTTAGTCTTACATGTCAGCTCCAAGAGCTCAGCTATGGTTTGCAGGTCTGTTATTATTCAATTGCAGTGCAGATATCTTGGGCAGAGGGAGAGGTTCCACCCCAGAGCACATAAAGTTTGTCTTGGTAACTGTGTCCCTGACACAGTGCTGGATTTTGTTATTTTAGGCACACCTCCCCCCCATCATTACTTTAAAAAGTTTCACAATTATTTCTATTCCATCATGTTTCATTACACAGTAAAGTATTATTTATTTAAATGGTTTTCAAAGTAACTTATTTCCTGGTACCTGGTTAAAACAAGATCATTTCCCTTAATGCTTTCAAGCTACTGAAACTCCAGGATCTGTGTCCATTTTGGTCACCCTTCAACTGCTCTTTCCACAGCCAGAAGCTGACATTCAAATTGAATTGTAGTGCATCTGATCAAGAAGGGATATGTTTGGAAGGCAAAGCTCAAAGATTGAGTTGTGTGACTCCACTGGTATTGAAAGGGGCCCTAAAGTGAAGCTGCGTATTTACCTTGTATTCTTGGGATTGAGGGAGAATAGGCTGGTAAGCAGAAATTAAACAACCATCTTTATTTTTCATTATTTTCTTCTGTTTTGTTTTCTGAAGTTAGATTTCACTCTTCCCCCAAACCACATTTTTTGCTAGTCCTAGTATTTATCAGGTATCTAAATCCTTATATATCATACCTGACAACAAATTCTGATTGAAATTTCACCACTAGTTTTAGAGTGGAGAAGGCAGAGGGATTTTCTGCACAATAATGATAGTTTCTTTAGTCACTGTAGCCACTATGTGTGCGCTGGTTGTAACACCTGAGGATAAAATTTATATACATTGTCACATGGTTTATCTGAAAAAAAAATATATTGTTCAAGAAAAAAGTATATAATGAGGATCAGGGATAGAATTTCACTGAGAAATGTGGTGTAAAAATGCTTCTCATTTTAAATTAAGCTTTCAATGGCAAGTGCTTGGCTTTCAGCAACTCCTCTGAAACCCTTTTAATTGAAGTTCCATGAAAATCTGGGGAGTTCAGCTCAAGTTCAGCTCCCAAACCCATCCTGATTTCATTAAAGATCTGATCTTTCTTTATTTGCCAATAAAATATATATGTAAGTGTGTGTGAGTGTGTATAAATCAGTATCTGCTAGATAACTGTTGTTTTGTGTTGTTTTGGGGTTTTTTCTTCCCTAAAGGAACAGTTTCCCTTTTCTTTATGAAGAATGAACTCTGCTCTGTGCATGCAATGGAGTTGGAGTGAATGATCTGTGGGAGACGCTTCCCACTGCCCCTGCCCCAGGATGGGATTTGGAGCACACAACACCCTTATTGCTTCCCTCTCCTGTTTGATATTCTGCACTGGTTGTGCCAAGCTCCCCATCATCCCCCATGGCCTGGGTAAGGACAGGGGAGGCTCAGGATGGTTCCCTTGGAGCTTGGTGCAATGGAAACACCATGGTCACCAAAAACTGGGTCAGGCCTAGGGTATTGCCATGTTATTTCCATGTCACTATTTTCTGTCTTCTAAGGCCCAATGAAGCTCTTGCTCAGGGCTCATGTCTGGCAGGGGTTTCACCTTTTTGGGGTTTTGGTTAGTTCCTTTTCCAGCTGCAGTGGCTGGATATGCCTGTAACAGCACCAAGGGGCTGAGGCTACATATACCATGGCATTTTATCTCTTTGCTAAACCAGTAGAACAGTGAGATGTCATTAAAAATTATATCCATGTATCAGAGGTTTTCAGCTTGGCTGTAGGGTCCTTTCAAAGCTGTGAGGTTGGAGAGATTAATTTTGCCCCTTCTGGGCAGAAAACAGCATTCCCATTTCCTTCCATGTCAGCTCTGTTATGTAGATTCCCTTGGGACTGAGAGGAAGGGTCCCTGGGAATTGCTGGTGTTCCTGCTTTTATTTTGTGTGAGACTCCAGATGAAAATGTGTTGAAAACAGTGTAAATCCTGAGTTCCCCAAGGCAGAGAGTTGTGATATACTCAAGCCCTATGTCAGTCCACTGTGTAGCAGCATGCCAGGCACTCTTCCATTAGATATCACTTGGGTACCCATTTCTCAGTTTCATCCCACTCGTGGAGAATAATTGCTGTCAGGTTTCTTTTATTTTAATCAATTATTTTATTCTGTTACTATTGCAAGTGCTACCTGTTCCACGAGGCTCCTCAAAAGCTCTGCACGTTGCTATCTGCAGTTTCAGTGAATCAGATCTCAGTGTTTCTGATCAGGGTCCAGCTGGAACTACACATCTTTTGTTCATGTATTTAATATACTCAAAATGCACTAAATGACAGTTTATAATATCATTATCAACAGTTAAAGACATTATAACTTCAAGAAACGAAAAGAAAGTGCAGCCATATGTGGAAATGCTTTATTTTGTGCACTTTTAACCCTCACAATAGTTCAGCTGCAAAAATGGGGATAGCAATGAGAAGCAGGGAGAAAATCGTATGTCTGCAAAATCATTTTTCAGCTTTCTGTCCACTGCTGTCATGAAAGAGCACTGAGCTATTTGGATGGTAAATAACAACCAAGAACTAATTTATTTTTCTTCATAAAATTATTTCTAGAATTGGATTCAAATGTGTTCCTTATTACACGGTTTGATAATTCAGTGATGCTTTCCCCCCATAACATACGAGCTGATTTAAACCTTCACTCCAAACAGCCTCGGGCTTATTAAGAACAGTGTGGACTGAGTATGGATTAGGTTTAAAAGTAATAAAAAAGTAGACCTGTTGGTTAGGTGAAAAATTCACTATCAGATTCCTGAGTGCAGCTTTCTTTTCATGTGCAAACTGCATTAAATGAGGCATTTAATTCAACAAATCCATAGTTCTGATCCACCAGAAATAGAGACTGGGTTAGTTCAATTTGTAACAAACGATCTCCATATGATCAAAGTCCTGAGAGCTGATTCCAACATACTGCTTAAATTAGTCTAACACCGAAGTGTTTGGCTCTGGGACAATATTTGGAATGTCTTACCAGAAGAAAAATTCCTCTGCACACATGGTTCCAATATCTGGGAATGCCAACCTTGCTTTTTAATGGGCTGACAGGGAGCCTCCGTGCTAACTTTCTGACTCCAAAAAGTTCTTGTGCTGTCACCCACAAACCAGCTTGGATAATTTTTCCTTGGCTTCCTTATTAAAGCCTGAATGAAGGGATTGTGTGGCTTTCTTAATGTCACTTGGTCTGCTTGCCATAAATTCAAGCACTCATGATGAAAGCTCCACTTATATTTTGCTGGGAAATGGAATCAAGGAGAATGCACCCTCGTTCACAATAAATAACTGAAGTTGAGTTATTAAGTGTATTTCATATACCGGTGCCTTATTACATCAGCAGTTTAGATAATGGCTTCTTAAAAATATTCCTCTGCTGAAATGTATGACGAGTGAGTTGCACAGAGGATCCCAATGCATGGAACCAAACCAGCAGGCCAGAGCAATAACTTAGGACTGTATTAACAAATATCAAATATTTACATTTTTACATGCTGCTGTCTGTTTTGATTAAGCAACCATAGCAATAACAGCAGTCAGCAGCGAGGGCTGTATTTGCTTGGTTCCTGCCAGGGAATTCTCAGCTGGGATTGTTTGTTTGCGTTGTGCAGTGAAGACTCGAGCTGTTTACACTGTAGCTCCAGTTTTAGAGAGTGCTAATTATGTTCTGCTGCTGAACCCCTCTCCTTCTCAGAGTCTGGTCTTCTGCAAAAATACTTTACACTGGTCTCGAGGAAAGCAATCTGACTCACGGCAGGCAACAAAGGGTGCCCCAGTGCCTTATAACTTTTTCTTTTAATGTGGTGAGCGTTGCTAAATGGGAGTTCATGCCTTTAACTCTGCTTGCATTTTCTTTTCTTATTTTTACCAAAAAGAATTAAATAATGGACAACAGTTTCAAAGTCCTTGGCTGAATCTCCTCTCACAATTTTACTCCTTTTAATGGAACTTCTTAATGTGAAATGGGGGGTGTGTAGCATCTATCTGTCCACAAGCACGGAGCATGCATATCATTCTTTACCTTTTCCCCCTGTTATTATATGTGCAGTGGGATGTAACAAATTGACACTCACCCAGGAACAGGCAGAGCTGACAGTGAGTAAATGCCCCGATTAGCATAGCATTGTTGTAACTTTTCAATTCCTTCCTGATTAGCTGAAATATGTGTAGCATGGTTATAACACTATTTTTAAATCTGTGCTAAGCATTGCTTGATACTTTATGGGTGAAGGAGGCAGGATGAAGGATGAAAGGCTGGCACTCAGAAATTTAGCAAAACCAACTCTGTTACCATGTTTTCATGGTAACTATACTGAACAGGTGGCTAAGTGAGCCAATTAAAAGGACTTTAGGAACAAATTATGATAGTAATTCATTGTCTGGGATCATTGAAATGCACTGTGTGGAATCTGTTCCCCAGAGCAGCCTGAATAATGAAAATCTATTTTTGTATAATTTTATTGTTTTCCTACCAACATGAAAAGGACCTCACTTTTTTTTTTTTTTTTTAATCTTGGGTGGATGGAGGGGAAAAAATAGAGGACTTTTTCCAGAATTTTTTAAAAACAGGGTGTGATTCAATTAAGAACTCCAAATTATTAACATGTAAGAGCATCTTTCAAAGAAAACAAGGGTTTGCTAATGAAATATTTTAATTGTTTTAGAAAATATTTTTTTTATTATGACTTGAAAACCTTTATAGTTTCATAGACAAGAATGAGCAAAAGCTCAAAGTGCTTCTGATATAAATATTTTGATGAAAAAAATGTCTGGCAAAGGCCAGTAAAGAAAGGGTGAAACAGGAGAGGTACCAATTATGAACCTTTTAGCTTCAGTGGAGTGCTCCAGAGATGCAGGGGCTTCACTTTAGTTTTGGGGGATGATTGTCCAAGGCTGTGGAGGACAATGTCCCAAACCATCTGTGTGAGCTGATTCAGCCCTCTCAGCATCAGCTCTTTCCCCTCATTGGCAAAGCTTTAAAGTTAACACAGCCCCTGACAACCTTGGGGCTGTAAGTATTAGTCTCCAGTACTCCAGATCATCTCTTCTTCATGGTCTGGCTCAGTGGTACTCATTGATCAAAAAATGTGCCAAAGACTGAAAGACAACACTATATATCTGTATAGAGACATACACTATATATAATATATATAATCAAACTATATTATGTATATATGTATAAATATATTATATTTATATAAAGAGGAGGGCAATAGTAAATTTCTGCTTTTTTTTTTTTTCTTTTGAGGTCTGAGGGTTCTCTGGAATGATCTCAAGCCATTGCACAGCAACAGCTCTGAGTGGCCACATAGGGCTGCATTTGAACCCCTGACCCAGGAACAAAATAAATTAAGTGTAGACTGAGGTATGGATATGGTGAGTGACAGAAGAATAGCACTCGAAATGGTGTTCAAGAGATTCTGTATTCATTTAAGTAGTGTAACTGTTTAGCCAATTTATTCATTTGACAAGTTCCTTTCTAACCATCCTAATTCACCATTTAGCCTAAGATGGCCTTCATTAGTTGATTAGATATTCATCGGAAGAGATTTTAGCATAAATACAGTTCCAGAGAGGATTACCACCCAGGGAATCTATTCTTTTAACCTACTTATTCGGCTATCAAGTATTTGTTGAAAAGGACTCGTATTTACTTAGTCTCTTAATGAAGTCTAGAAAAGCTTTTCTGCAAAGGGAATATTGTTTTGTCAAAATTAGCTTACTTAAATAGCTTTCAAAGCAGTCTGAGAACAAAGATTTCAAAGCCACAGCTCCAGCCTAATATTTACTTTTTACACTGTACAGTAGTTTAGACTTGCCAGAAAAAGTGCACTTGTGCTTTTTTGTTTTGTTTTGTTTAAATTTCTCTGCTTCTAGTTGTGAGATATATATGTCATTTCTAAGGGTATGGAACTAATTGAGGAATATGTCCTGCCCTTGTTGAGGTGAACAGGGCAGATAAATAAAAACTCCATTGGACATAAATCTCCTCTACCAACATCAAAGAAACAGGATCCTGCTAAGTGTATTTGTATAATGCAGTAATTTATGCAAAAAGCAGCTTTTGTCAGCAATGCAACAAAGCAGCTTTGATAAATGTCCCCTAATTTATTGTCATGTATCTCAAATCAAAGTAAAACATTTACAGCCTGCATACTGAAGGAACCCAGGCCCACAGTACTTAAAGGGTTTCTCTCCCTTTCCATCTCCCCCCCTTTTTTTAAAAAAAGTACAAAAAGCCAAGTTGGGCAAAAGGTTAAAAAGGATCTGTTTTGAATGCTAAGTACTTTATACAAATTATGGGCAAAAAATAATAATGAATCTACTTAAAGAATGACAGAAAAACCTGTACAAATTCAGATTAAAAAATCCTCTTAGTTTTCTCTTATGGGTGGTGTCTGACAAATCATAATGGGGATGCTGTAATTGTGTTTTACAGGGACAATTCCAGTTTCTCATGTTTCAAAGGAATAAAATGGTGCCTGTAGACAGTGGCTGCTCTTCTCTTCCCATCTCACCCATGGATTCTACTGAGCAGCCATCTTTCAGATGCATGGCACATTCTGGAAATCAGCTCAAGTGAAATTTTGGAGAGAACCTTTTATTATTGACTTCAGACAGGAAAATCACACCCTGGTAGAGGACAAGGCCAACAGTGCTAGCAGGTCTGTTCCCACCAAAGGGCTGATGGTACTTGTATGGTGCAGAAATATTTTGAATTTTCTCTCTACTTCTTGAGAGAATTATTAGATTGGCTAGTTTGATAAATTCAGGCAGATTGCTTGGTCTTTCAATGCACAACAGTCGTACAAAGGACCATTATATATATATATATATATATATATATGTGTATATATGTATGTATAAATAGATATATTTTGAATGGATGTGGCACTGGCACAGGCTGCCCAGAGAGGCTGTGGCTGCCCCATCCCTGGAAGTGTTCAAGGTCAGGTTGGATGGGGCTTTGAGCAACCTGGAATAGTGGAAGGTGTCCATGGCAGGGGGTCTGGGACTAGATGATCTTCTAGGTCCCTTCCAAGCCAGGCCATTCAGTGATTGTGTGGCTCTTAGGGCTGGACATGATGTGCTGATGGTGTTGGCAGCGCGTCCTGGCACAGGCGAGCGCCCAGGAGCTGCTGCCCCCACGGCCAGCAGCTCACCCTGTCCCCCTCTGTGTGACCCCAGCCTCATGCTCTGCCTCCAGCTCAGTACTGAGGTCTACAGGGCCCTCTCTGAGGAGATGAGAAGAGAAAAATCAGTGTCAAGAGTGCTCCTCATCCTGCAGAGCTGCTGCTGGGGTTGCAGGGGCTGGACCAGGGAAGGGCTGAAATCAGCTGGCTGGAGGACACCATCCCATGCCTATCAATAAGTGGTGAAGGAAAACTACTCTGGCTTTTCACTCACCCATAATGTCTTTCAGTTAAAAAGACCAAATGTGATATGACTCCTTCTCATGCTACTTTGATATTTAGGGAGTGATAAATTAAGTTTTGTTTCAGCTGAGATCTAGCACAGCTCCACATGTCAGTTTCCTTCAGAAGTAGGCAGGACTTCTATGTTTTTGAGTTAGACATCTCTGTTTATAATAAAACAAACATACAGCTCCAGGAGTATAATATCCTTTGAGTGGAGTGGTTTCAAAGAGTTTTACAGCCCATCTGGAAGACTGACTCTAACTATTAAGCCTGTTCTTTGAGAAAATGCCTTATTCACACAGATAGGAGTATGATTCTGGCATTGCAAGCCAGAGGAATGAAATTTGGAAAGCCAGGCCTGCTGCACCATAAAACAGAGACATGGAGTTCACTGAGAAAGTGAAAAGGAACAGTTGTTAAAAAACCCCAAGTTTAATTTTCTTTGTGTAAAAGTTCTGTCTGCTGGGAAGGAATCTGCCTCTCCCAGCACCAGCTCGCCTCTTGGAAGAGTATAAGTCATCTGTACTACAGAGCAATTAATTCTAATTTCTTATGCATGTCTTTCTTTGTTGCTGTTGCCATTAACATATATTAAGATTATTAAGTTAAATATATAATGATTTAAGTTAATATCCTAATTGCTAGCTATATAATTAAAACTTTTGTACAAGTATTTTGCAGGTACAGTCAATGAAATGAGAGCTTTTATGTCAAAAGTGTCAAAAAAGTAGCTTAGCAGAGTTGGCCATAAAAGTACACCATTTGAATGTGTAAAGCTCAAGGTGCTGTGTCCAGGAACAGGGTTTGAAAAAAAAGAACAACCTCTTCTTCAAAAATACACAGTCAACCCCATGGAAGAGTCCATCATCATCACAGGGTCAAACAGAATATGGCACAAGGGTGCCAGGACCAAAACTACAGCTCAGGTGGGTATATGATGCATATAAACATTTATTTACGTGTACATGTATAATGTATATAACATGTATGTGTGTGCAGTAAATCCTGTCTCTCTAGGCACATCTATGCAGATTTACAGACACACTCCATATATGTTATGGTGAGACCCAGCCCCTCATTTATCACTACCTGGCAGTTTACCTGACCACCTCACCCCTCACCATCCTGGTGTAAATTAAGCTGCTCAGCTCATGCCCCTGCACAACCTTCAGTCCCCAGTGAGCTCTGCATAGGAGATCTGATGGGGCTCTTAGAAAATCTGACCAGGATGCATGTAAATTAGTGAGGTCAAAGAAAAACCCTTAAAATTAAATTTAAAATTAAATTCCGGTTTGGAAGTAGAGACATGGTCAGCAGAACTGTTTAGCAGGTATTTCATTAAAAAATACATTATCCTACATATTCTGGTGGACTGCTCAGGTGCTGGTGTGTTCCCCTGGCATGGAGGCAGGTGGTGGCAAGTGTTTGCTGTTCTGCACCAAAGGGGTCTTACACCCTCTTGCCAATGTATGCTCCTTCTTCCTTTCAAAATGTGCTTTTTTGTCTTGCTTGTTACAGCAATAAACTTTGCATTTCTGAGCAGGGCAAAAGTAGTCTAACACTGACCTCATGAAAGCAGAAGTTTTAATATGCTATTTCCTTAACCTTTTGAGTAAGCAAAATCAAGAAACCTTCCCCATCTTGTGCTTCCTTTTCACACTGATAAAATCTTCCCAGACCCAGACCAGTGACCAGTCTCCTTCTCCTTAGTACACCAAGAAAAAGGCAAATCACAATTTTTACATTACTTCCTAGCATTACAGTGAGTAATATAAAAACACAGTGAGGTATGTTTTGCACAGTTAAATTAACAGCAAATCCTGAAATACAAATCTATATATTAACCAGATGAGCTGCAGGTTACCCACTCAGCAGGAAAAGCCTCCCCAGGGTGTGATGTTCAGTGATGACACCTGGGTGACAGAAGGGACACCTGGGTGACAGAAAGGACATGGGTGCCTGGACCCTGCCTGCTGCACCCACAGCCTGGGCAGAGCCACTTTAAATAATGTCAGTGCTTTGCATTGACTGGAGAGTTTGGGAAGAAATTTTATCCCAATACTTTCAAAGCAGAGACAGCTGTGAGTAGCTGCTAAATAGACACAAACTAGAGCTCAGTCCAAAATATGTGTGCTCAACATAGTGCTTTAGATATAAGTTGTGCTACAAGACCACAAAAATGAAGAAACCAAAACATATTAATTATTTGAAATAGAAACACTCCCTTTTTAAGGCAGGCACCCTTTTTAGATGTCTTGAGTGTCACATTGATTTCTTAAATCTCTGAAGTTCCTTTATCTCAGTGCACTTATTTTATGAGAGTTAGATTTTGACACATGGTTCTGGTTTATCATGCAATGCTTCAATAAGTAAATGCAAATTATTACTAATGGTATTTTTAATTTGAAACATAACTTGGACAAAATTAAACTTTTCAAGCAAATAAATTAAAAGAGGTTTTTTTGGTCTTATTTCACAGATTAGTTTCAGTGTCTGACAAACAAATTTCAAAGAAATTCTCATTTAATGTGAGTAGGACGAACAAAAAAATCCAACAAAATCAACACCCCCATACACCCCCAATCTTGAATGTGTCATTAAAACCACATGGATTTTAAATTCTTCTTCTTATACAGAAAATTGCATTAACAGATTTTGACCCCAAGACTAAGCCAAGTTACATGTGTTACAGGCCCAGCATCTCTGCTCTGATCCACAGGGCTGCTCCTGCATACTTAATAAATGCAGCCTACTGATGTAATAGCATCCTGCATATGTCTCATATTAAGGGTATTTTCCTAATAGTAATAGCATTATAAACCTGCCTACTTTGCTATTGAGTTACCCTATTTAGGATAATTTGCACAGAAAGACTATGCCTGAGCATGTGAACAAGCATATCATTTTATAACACTTAACATAAAACTTTACACTTATCAAAATCAAAGCAAGCTGCCAGTTTGATTCTAGAACCAGTATTTTTCCATTAAAAAAAAAATCAGTTGTGTTCCTTGAATAATTTATTATCTGTATTTTTGTTTTATTTTCCACATGGAATTGATGAAGAAAAAGTACTTTTTTTTCCTAAAGAAAGTTTGGAAGAGAGAAAATTCACACATGGAAAACAAATGAGCATCGGGAACCACTCCTCATAGCTAATGGCTACTTGGTATGTCGCCAGAATTCATATGGATCCTTAAAATCAAGTAAATTATGCCCGCAGTGATAGCTCCCTTTGCTGGAGTCCCACAACAACCACCAAATGGCGGAGCGAAGCTGAACTGCCAAGTTTCATTTTTCACCTCCACATTCCTTTCAATTAAGTAGATTTGTTTGCTGCAGAAGGGCCTATGCATATTTTATGGTGCCAACCCCTCTCTCAGGTGCGCTCGCGGCCGCCGCCGTGCCCGGCGCGCATGGCCTCACCCAGCCCCTCTCCCATCCCATCCCATCCCATCCCATCCCATCCCATCCCATCCCATCCCATCCCATCCCATCCCATTCCCGTCCTGCCTGTGCTGGGCAGCAGCTCCTGGAGTCACAGCTGATCCCTGCCACGGTGCCAAGGCAAAATTCAGAAAGGAATGGCAGCAGTGAGAGCACTCAGATGTGTGCATCTTCTTTAAACAGCCCGCTGAATGAAAACTGAGAGAATGCCAGTTTTGTATAAAAAAGATGAGTTACTCTCCTGCTCTGTTCTTGTGATAAGAGATCACACACTTTAAATGCCTTATTGAACTCAAGGTTAAGGAACCTGCCACTCATCACACAACAGATTAAATAACTGGTGAATTATGTGCTAGAAAAATTAGGATGGATTACACAAATATCTGTTAAGGCTATGATAAATATTTATAAACAATCTTCCTTGCAGAACATGTCTCTGTCATTCATTTCACTGCAATGAAAAACCTCGAACAATGGAACTAATGACTACATTGTTCCAAAGTTAAGTAGTATATCTAATAAGGAAAATAATCAAATGAGCCAAATTCTTTATGAACACAACAGTGAAGCAATTAAAATAAATGTGATTTTCCAGATCAAAACTTCTGGCTGTTAATTGCTATATGGCACCTATCCTAGTCATATGAGTTTCCCTTGCAGCTGTTTTTATTTCATGATACATTTTGAAATCCCAGGAGCCTAGTCCTGGGATCTGCCATACAGACAGTTAGCCTGAAAACCAGGATGCTTATCAAGTGTTTATAATCTGGGTAGATGAACTCTCAAGACAGACCTCTGAGAACAAGCACTTTCTTGCCATTTGCATTTTGTTTGCAATGTGTTTCCAATGAAGATAATTTATTGATGCACACTTGTGGGGCTGCAGCATGTGGGTTCTCTGCCATATGCAGAGGATGAGGCGTGGGCAGGAGGTGTTCCTGCCTCCCCCGTGCTGGGGGCTGAGGCCACCACAGATAATATGGTATGGGGGCTGTGATGCACTAAATACAGACACAATTCTCTCTATCTGATGGCAGAATTCTCTTGGGTTTTATTGTTTTGCAGTTTCTGCCATTAATGGGTGTTTGGCTTGAGGAGCAATGGGACAGGAGGGCTGCAGCATCTGCAGGGCAATGGGCCCATCTAACATACAACACATGACCCCCTGAGCTGGAGTGCACGTGGAAACCTGGCAGAGTCCAGCCAGCTCATGCTAAGCTGTGTTTCGGTATCTGTGGGTTATTAGTGAGATTAAAGAACTCGGTTACAGGCAATGACAAATGCAGTTTGTCCAACATTAAGCAGATATTGGCATCCTAAGGTGCAACTCAGGAGTCAATGAGCTCAGCTATTGAACAAGCTAAAGCCATGAGCAATATGATATTGATTAGACAACGGGTATTGCATTTATACCCGCTTAGTTTTATTGGGTGAGGCTCCATGCAATGTGTTTTTATCTGGGAAACTTAAGGAAAATAATTAAAAATGTTGCAAGGAGAGCCTAGCAGCCTTTGTGCTTTTCTTTTTAAAGGCTACAGATGTCTTGTCTTCTGTCTTTAAAACTGCAGATACTCCATCCCCACCTTCCAAAAGATCAAGGGTAATAGTAATAACAATAATAATACAGTATTCTGGAATTTTTCAACATGCCTCAAGAGAACTTTAATATTTTCCAGGAAGTGTTTTCTGACAACAGCCACCTCTTCCACTGTTCCTTCTACCTTACTTGCATTTGACTTGGCCCCAGTGCTGCCAAGTTAAAATGGTGTCTTTAAATGTGAGGCCTTTGCTGTAGAAAACACTTTTGCTAACCAAAACCACATAGCATTCAGCTATCCTTCATAGCCTGCAATTTCCCCTGCTCTGTGCAATTCCTGCTTTCCCCTTGCTTCTTTCCAGGCAGTGCCAATGCCAGAATTTAGTTTTGCTTTGCAGATAACAGGAACTGAGCTTTAGGTGAAGTTAGTCGCACTTTAAGACAGTGATGCTGGACAGTGTGTGTGGTGCCAGTGTGGGCCCAGCTGTTTCCTGGGTGGCTTTTGGGCCATGTCTCCCAATCTGCCCAACCTGGCTGGGCAACACCCAGGGCTCTCCCACCTCTCAGGGATCTGCTTAGGTCAGGACCCCAGGTGGCCTCAAACCGCGACTAAAACACTTCTGTCGTGGAGGCCAATGGGATACTTCAGTTATTAATCTTTACATTCTTCTTACTTCTGGATCCTGATTTGATGAGCTCACCCATGACCCTCTGGGGGAAAGGAAGGCAGGGATATAGCAATAGTATCCCTGGAGAAAATGTCCTCTTGTGCTCTTTTTCCCAGCATTGGCATACCCTTTCTCTGAGGGCTTTTTTTTTTTTTTTTCTTTTAATCCCACAGCACTATCATGCTTGCCAGCCCCAACATCATCTTCTTCTCTTTCATCAGAAGACTGACTCATAGCATCTTTCAATTTGGACTCAGGTTTTTTTTTTTTCCTGTGGGACTTTGGCCCAAATAACACAACACACAAAGCATCTGCCCAGACTTGACACGCAGCGAGGCATCGCCCAGCATGGGGGTGAACCAAGACCCACATTTTCACCATCTTTTTGCCCCCAGGAATTTTTCTGTACTGAGACTATTGTACCTGAGTTTATGTGTGGCAGTTCAGCATATCCCCTCCCTCCACGTGTGACAGCTGCTTTCTCACTCTCCAGGCTTCTGTGTGTTAATTCTTTTTCTCCAGCCTGATCCATGCCCAGTGCTCCAGCACTGCTGCCAGCTCTGGTTCCAGTTTGTAAGGCTGCTTCTCACAGCTACTGCTGCTCCCTCTGCTCTTGAACCTGATGCTTTCCACCTCCAGGCCCTGCAAGGAGAGGCATGAGGCAGGATGTGCCTGGAGGAGTGGGTGAAGGGCTTCTGGACCCACATTCAGAGCAGCTTCTCCATCTGCACCACGTCCTGGGAATACAAAATGGCACTGAGTTGTACTTCTGCTCATTAGATGTGGGCAAACTTGGCTAGAGCACAAGTGCAAAAGCTCATCTTTCTTCAGCTGCTTGTAATTCATGCTTGAGCAAGAACATTATTTGGGGCTTAAGTCAGATTCCTCTAAGTAGGTCACAATTCTTCTTCTAGACACAAATTCCTGCCTCTGACTTCTCAGAAACACAGATTCTCAGTCTCTCCTGATTTGTGTAACACCTCAGGTGCCCTCTTATCATATTTATCAGCTCATCAAATGAATCCACAAAACAGTTACTAACTTGCTGCCTGATAGGGTTCAGACTTGGAAAAGTTCCTCTGCCTTGGTTGGCAGCCATTTCTCTGACTCATTTGCATGGCTGATTTTTCCCATTTTAATGATGTTTTACTGTTAGCCCTGTAGCCAGGTAAAAGGATGTAACCTGCATCTCCTACGGTCAGTGCATCAATGAAAGGGCAAGAGGCTGCAGAGAGGGCCAGGAAGTTCCAGTCCATATGGGGCTTGCTCTCTGAAACAGATGCAATGCAGTCAATGGTATAAAACAGAATTAATTTTAGTGGTATAGAGATTGATTCCCCAGATCATGACAGCCTGTGTTAGACATTAGTCCTATTCTTTTGTACAGCACTATGAGGGGCTTGGACTCATCCAGTGCTACAAAGAGGGAGATAAAATAATGCAATGAGAGTAGAAGACAGTACAGCACAACACAGTATAACACAACACAAGGATGGCATATTGTGTACAAGGACTGACAGGGTATGGATTTAAGACATTTCTGCAGGAGACTTCTGCAGAGAGCTTGCCCTGCTGTTGTTGAAAATTGTGGTGATTTTCTTGTTTTAAGTTAAAAGAAAGATAGAGAAGAAGAGAGATATTTTAGCAGAAAGGTTTTAGCCCCTTCAATAAAGGATAAATCTCAACTTTAAAAATAATAGTGATAAGTATTCAAACACTGCAATGTCACACTAGAGAGATGTGGAGGTGGAGACTTGCAGGTAAATATGATTTTTACGAAAGTTGTCTGGCCAGGGGAGACTATCCATGGGGGTGGAAAGCTCTGATTAGAAGACATATGTTTGGACATTTATCTACATCATGGTCCCAGATGTTTTTTGTTCTTCGATTGCCACCTTGGTGTGCAGTGGTAAAATGCTGCTGCTGGATCACAGACTTGTTTCTGTGGTCACCTTTGTATCACCAAAATGCACTGGAGTGTCATTTTACAATGGAATACAGGATGCCCTCTGGCTTTTATGTTTTATTTTTTTGTTTCTGTGAAGTTAATTTTCACTTCCTCTTCTGAAAACAAACAAAATGTTAAATGTCTAATTGAATAGACTGTTGGAAAAGCCGAATGGGAAGATTGAGCACTTGAACTTCTGTGAAGCAAATGCCTTTGTTTCCAAACAGTCTATTGATAGAAAATATTTGACATTTTCCTTCCACAGGGGCGTTAACAATTATAATTTGCTAGTACATACATCGTGAGTACTTTCAGATTTTGAACAGAACATCTGTTGGTCAAAGATGAAAAAAACCTTGAAAAAAAATAATCTATTTTTCCAGGGTTATGAATCTAACAGCATCACAAATTATCTCTAGGAAAACATTTCAAAAGCCTGAACTTGCACTTATGGAAAAAGGAACACAGATAGAGGAAACAGATAAATATGCGTTGTGTTAGTAGGCTTTGTTTTCTGAAATGATCTATTGTTCCGGAGAAGCAGTTAACAAACAAATTACTGTCTGTGTCCAATCCAGCCAGATCTTTGGTTCCACAGAACAGATGTTGAGGTGAAGCAGATTAAAGCTTAATTCACAATAGGGCTGTACCACAGGAAAGGTGCCCTAAGTTTATCTATTGTTAAATAATATAATTTATCGTCTTAGAGGGCTACAGTGCAATTTCTGTTCCTTTTCTACTTTTTGAACAAAGATTTATAACATAGATAATCCCCAATTTTAGATATTTGCTGCAGGTTATATTTGAAAGAATTTCCCAAAAGACTGATAACCCCTTTTTTCCCCTTAACCACAGTCGAACCAAGGAACTAATATGATGCCTGCTTCAAATAAATGTATTTGCTGCCTCTGTGCATGATAAGTTTTCATTTAGTCTATGATCAGCTGACAGTATGCAAGTTTGCAGATACCAGTAATTGAATACAGATAACCTTGGTTGTTGACCTATGCAGAGCCATGACTGTCTAGTTTCCATTGTTTCTGTTTTTGCTAGTTGACACAAAACTGATGTGGGCTGAATTCATATATTAGCCCTCCATTATAGTGGGAATTGCTTATCGTTATGGATGGATATTGCAAGAAGTTTCTATTTATTTAACCTAATAAGAAGGCAAAAAGAAATGTGATTGGGCCTACCCAGGAACAAATTTAACCCTTAGCAACCTGGCTAGTTTCTGCATAGATAGCAGGGCATGGAAAGGACATCTGTCTTGTTTCTATTTTTTTACAAATTGATTTTCTTTTTGGTTGGAGGGATTATATTTTTTTTCTAGCAAACAATGCCATGAAATATTGAAAAACTATTTGAAGCTGAGGGTTGTGAGGGAGCCAAGCAGTGCTGGATATCCAAATCCTCTTGGCTTCTGATAGCAGTAGACAGCTAATTCTCCTAGACTTTGTTGAGTGCCCAGTCTGAAAAGACTAAAAGGTAGAGTCTGCCAAGGGATGAAGAGGACAGTGGCACCCTGTGAGAGCTGCCTGCTAAACACAGCATGGTTTTCAAATCACACACCAGAAGCTGCTCCTCTGCGGGTTGCTGCTGTCTCCTCCTCATGTACATTGCAGCCAGGACGAGACTCCTTTGGTTGTTTGCAAGGGTTGTGATGAGCTTGGTTTGCATTTCACCCTGGCTGTGATTAGTTGTGAGTGTTCCAGTTACCTATGAATTTATTCAGATCCAGAATGAGAATCCAGGCTTGCAAATTCAGTGATAAAAGGTATATTGCAGCAGCCTGGGAATGACTGACCCACTGGCTGCAGGAGGGCAGCAACAAAAAAGAGAAACATCTGTTTTTTTCTTCTACTATTAAAATGATGGTCAAACTCTGGCCATGCTGACATTGATGGCAAAATGTCAAGGCAACTGGTTGCCTGGTGTGGGTGGAATTGTGGACAGCTTCTTCCCCACCTGAGAGAAACAGAAGAAATCCTGCCTGAAGTGCCATTGGAGAGGCCACTGGACATTTCAGAAAGAGTGTTCATTAACTGTGGGCTCATGACCAGGTTATTGAGCCCCTGCAGAGGTTTTATGTACCAGCTATTCAGGCCTTGCTAATGTTATGCACCAGGACTCATATGAGGTTTGTTCAAGACCATGAATGCAAAATGGCCAGCTGGAATTCTGATCACTTTGTGGAATACAGTAAAGCGCATGGAAATGTGATACTGCTGCTCATATTGAAATCTCAGCTTTTAGTCCTTTTCAGAGCAGTGAGAGTGAGTAACATGAAGTCACACGATGGCTGAATTCTGTTTTTGTTAAACTGAGGTGTCAATCAAGTTAGTTAAACTGAGACAGTTTTGCAAAATGGCTTTTAACCCTCCTGTAAATGGTTTTCTTTGCAAATAGTTTTAAAATTCTAGAGAGCCATGAAAAGGGAATTTTAAACATCTTTTTTTTTGGCCAGCTTTCTGAACCATGTCACCCACTGATGGATCTTAGTTTGGCTGTGAAGATGGACACTAGGAAGCTGTGGGAATGCAGTGCCCAGTTAAGGTATCACATTCCTCTTCTGTATGTATTTAAGGATGAGAAGTACTGAGAAATATCAAATACTTCAATGAATAGGCC